>NC_053023.1:207231496-207416705 GCF_003073215.2 Triticum urartu | reverse complement strand
GGTTTCTCATGCCAACGTGACCTAGTCGTCTATGCCACAACCAACCTTTTGAGGATTTGGCAACAAAGCAAGTTTTAGGTTGTGCCTTTTTAGAGAAATCGACAATGTAAAGATCACCTCTACGCATACCCGTAAAGACCATTTTATGATTGTCTCGACGAAATACTTGGCAATCTACCTCAGTAAATAGGACATTCAAACCGAAATCAGCAAGTCTAGATATTGAAAGTAAGTTGTAGCCAAGAGATTCAACGAGCATGACATTTTGAATGGAACTATCATGTGAGATGGCCACCTTACCAAGGCCAACCACTTTACCCTTTGAATTATCACCAAAGGTGACATATTTTCGAGGGCCGTTATTTTCAGCAAGCTCACGAAACATCTCTTCATCTCCGGTCATATGATCAGTACATCCACTATCAAGAACCCATTCCTTTCCTCCTGATTCATATCCCCGAAGATTTGCCATAAGACCAAAATGTCTCATTGCATCATCAAGATCGAAGTCACTATCATCCTCATCGTAATATACATGTTCATCATGATCTTGTGATTCATCATTTCCTAGAGAGGGTAATTCATCAGATAAATGATCATCAAAGTGCTCACTTTTATGAATTCTTATAGCTTTGAGTATGATATCATTAATGATTCCAACCTCTCCTTTAGCATGCTTAAGATTGGCAAGTTCAAGAAGACATTTACCAAAACTAGGATCACTAGAGTTCATCTTACTCAAGGCAATAGATTTATGGAGAATTTCATCCAAAGTTTTCAAGGAATGATTGGGAAACCGTTCCTCAAGAAATTTCCATATAGTATAGGCGTAATTTTGAGTAGGCAAACTAGCAATCAAATTTTTGGGCAATCCTCTAATGATGAGCTCAATAGTTCTAAGATTGCGAATCATGTCAATATCTTCATCTAGGGTAGGATGCAAGGGATCAATATGAGGTGCACAAGGGCTAGGAATGTACTTGTTCAAATGATATTGATTGAAGATTACAAGCATCTCATTTTTCCACTCATGAAAGTACTCTCCATCAAGAATAGGCACTCTATGCTTAAGACTCCCTAGAGTAGACACATCCATCTTCCTCCAATGGTGATTAAACCAAGGCAATGGAGACCAAGGCTCTGATACCACTTGTAGGATTTAGAAGTAGATGTGTCTAGAGGGGGGTGATTAGACACATAATGCTCAAGTTGCAATTTTTAAGCTTTTTCGGTTTAAGTGGAGTTTAGGCACAATTTCAACACACTCAATACATATCAAGCAAGCATGCAAAGAGTATATGAGCAGCGGAATGTAAAGAGAAAGGTTTGGAGAATTCAAACGCAATTGGAGACACGGATGTTTTTCCCGTGGTTCGGATAGGTGGTGCTATCCTACATCCACGTTGATGGAGACTTCAACCCACGAAGGGTAACGGTTGCGCGAGTCCACACAGGGCTCCACCCAAGGGTAATGGTTGCGCGAGTCCACACAGGGCTCCACCCATGAAGGGTCCACGAAGAAGCAACCACCCACAAAGGGTCCACGAAGAAGCAACCTTGTCTATCCCACCATGGCCATCGCCCACACAGGACTTGCCTCACTAGCGGTAGATCTTCACGAAGTAGGCGATCTCCTTGCCCTTACAAACTCCTTGGTTCAACTCCACAATCTTGTCGGAGGCTCCCAAGTGACACCTAGCCAATCTAGGAGACACCACTCTCCAAGAAGTAACAAATGGTGTGTAGGTAATGAACTCCTTGCTCTTGTGCTTCAAATGATAGTCTCCCCAACACTCAACTCTCTCTCATAGGATTTGGATTTGGTTGAAAGAGGATTTGAGTGGAAAGCAACTTGGGAAGGCTAGAGATCAAGATTCATATGGTAGGAATGGAATGTCTTGGTCTCAACACATGAGTAGGTGGTTCTCTCTCAGAACATATGAGTTGGAATGGTGTGTGTGTTCTGATGGCTCTCTCATCGAATGAGAAGAAGGTGGAGGGGTATATATAGCCTCCACACAAAATCCAACCGTTACACAGTTTTCCAATCTCGGTGGGACCGAATCAATAAACTCAGTCGGACCGAAAATGTAAACCTAGTGACCGTTAGAGATTTCGGTGGGACCGACTGGATCAACTCGGTGGGACCGATGTGCTGGGGTTAGGGTAAATCCAAAACTCGGTTTGACCGATTACTCAAACTCGGTGGCACCGATTTGGGTAATAAGTGAAACTGAGATTTGTCCAAGCAAACTCGGTGGAACCGATTGCATATCTCAGTGGGACCGAGAATATTGCAATGGGTAACAGAGAGTTTGCAAGCCCATCCCGGTGAGACCGCGATCCCATCGGTGAGACCGAAATGATTAGGGTTTGGCAGTGGCTTATGACAATTGGAACTCGGTGGCGCCGGATAGGAAAAATCGGTAGGACAAAGTTTGGCTTAGGGTTTAGGTCATATGTGGAAGTGGGAAAGTAGCTGAGGGTTTTGGAGCATATCACTAAGCACATGAAGCAAGAGGCTCATTAAGCAACACCTCATCCCTTCTTAATAGTATTGGCTTTTCCTAAAGACTCAATGTGATCTTGGATCACTAAAATATAAAATGAAGAGTCTTGACCTTTTGAGCTTGAGCCAATCCTTTGTCCTTAGCATTTTGAGGGTTCCACTTTCACATCCATGCCTTGCCACTCCATTGTTGAACTTATCTGAAACATGCTAGATTGAGATGTTAGTCCAACAAGAGATATGTTATCATCAATTATCAAAACCACCTAGGGAGCACTTGTGCTTTCAGGTTTAAGCCGCGTTTCGGGCGTGCCGTGATGGTGCCCCTCCCCCTGTGCCCATGGTATTTCAGAGCATAGTTATGTACGCGCAACACTAGTTTCGCAAGTTCGCGAGGGCTGGGGTTGGGGCCGCATTGCTACGCTTGCTCGGAATGTGCCCGGCAGTCTTGTTGTAGGTTACTCCGGGCGCGCTTGACGGTGTCCAGACATTTAATGGCCGGACTAGAGAATTGCCTTGAGAGGCTGCTTTGTACTTCTGCTACGATAGCCGCCGTATGCTCCTCCGTTCGGAGAGAGCGTTCGGTGTTTCCATTGACCGTGATGACTCCTTGAGGGCCTGGCATCTTGAGCTTGAGGTATGCATAGTGCAACACCACGTTGAACTTGGCAAATGCAGTTCGCCCGAGCAGTGCGTGATAGCCACTGCGGAACGGGACTATGTCGAAGATTAACTCCTTGCTTCGGAAATTATCCGGAGATCCGAAGACCACCTCAAGTGTAACTGAGCTTGTACAGTTGGCCTCTACACCTGGTATGACGCCTTTAAAGGTCGTTTTAGTGGGTTTAATCCTCGAGGGATCGATGCCCATTTTCCGCACTGTATCCTGGTAAAGCAGGTTCAGGCTGCTGCCGCCGTCCATAAGGACTCTAGTGAGGTGAAATCCGTCAATAATTGGGTCTAGAACCAATGCGGCGAATCTGCCATGATGGATGCTAATGGGGTGGTCCCTTCGATCAAAAGTGATCGGGCAGGAAGACCATGGGTTGAACTTTGGGGCGACTGGCTCCATCGCGTATACGTCCCTTAGCGCACGCTTCCGCTCCCTCTTGGGGACGTGGGTTGCGTATATCATGTTCACCGTCCACACTTGTGGGGGAAAACCTTTCTGTCCACTGTTGTTCAGCGGCCGGGGCTCCTCCTCGTCATCGCTATGCACCCCTTGTATCTGCTTTCGGCATTTAACTTGCCTGCCTGCTTGAACACCCAACAATCCCTGTTGGTGTGATTGGCTGGTTTTTTCGGGGGTGCCATGTATCTGGCATGAGCGGTCGAGTATTCGGTCCAAACTGGACATGCCCGAAGTATTTCTTTTGAATGGCTTTTTCTGCTGACCGGATTTAGAGCCTCTGAATCTGGCATTAACTGCCGTATCCTCAGCATTGTCGCCGTTAATGCGGCGCTTTTGCTTGTTGCGACACGACCTGCCACTGCTGTCCTTGGTATCCGAATTACCAGGGCTCTTGGTCATGTTATTGCTGCAAGCTAGTCAGCTGTCTTCTCCCGCGCAAAAGCGGGTCATAAGTGTCGTGAGGGCTGCCATAGATTTCGGCTTTTCCTGTCCTAGGTGCCGTGCAAGCCACTCATCGCGGATGTTATGCTTGAAGGCTGCTAGGGCCTCTGCGTCCGGACAGTCGACGATTTGATTTTTCTTAGTTAGGAACCGTGTCCAGAATTGTCTGGCCGATTCCTCTAGCTGCTGAATTATGTGGCTTAGGTCATCGGCGTCTGGTGGTCGCACATAAGTGCCCTTGAAATTGTCGAGGAATGTCGTTTCCAGGTCCTCCCAACAACCAATTGATTCTGCTGGCAAGCTGTTAAGCCAATGCCGAGCTGATCCTTTAAGCTTGAGTGGGAGGTATTTGATGGCGTGTAGGTCATCACTGCGGGCCATGTGGATATGAAGGAGATAGTCCTTGATCCATACCGTAGGATCTGTTGTGCCATCATATGATTCGATGTTCACGGGTTTGAAACCCTCAGGGATTTGATGATCCATTACTTCATCTGTGAAGCATAGTGGGTGTGCGGCGCCTCTGTATTGGGCTATATCACGATGCAACTCAAACGAGCTTTGTCTACTGTGTTCGACCCGGCCGGATTTACTGTATCCGAAGTGACGATTACCGTCTCGTGCCGTGGGGAGCCCACGCGATCCGTAGATCGATCTTGTTTGCCTTGTCTTGTCCTCCAATATATCTCGCAGGTATGGCACGTTTTCCCATGCCTTGGTATTTTTTGAGCGGCACCAGGGTGCGGCTGGAGTGGAGGGCCGAGAGGCCTCTCTGTCGCAGCCACGGGGTGGCCGATCGGCCGCATCATGTGCTGGTGATGTAGGTTTAAGTGCTTCCTCCTCTAATCGGGGTAGCAACATGCGCTTTGGGTAGCTCTTGGAGGGGCGTTCGAGTTCATACTCTTCGGCCGCAAGGACTTCAGTCCATCTGTTGGCTAGCAAATCTTGATCAGCTCTAAGCTGTTGCTGTTTTTTCTTGAGGCTGCTCGCCGTGGCCATAAGCCTGCGTTTGAAACGCTCTTGTTCGACGGGATCCTCCGGCACGACGAATTCATCGTCGTCGAGGCTTGCCTCATCTTCGGATGGAGGCATATAATTATCGTCCTCGATCTCTCTGTCTGCCGCTCTCTCATGAGGGCTGGCTTCTCCATCCTCCTGTGCTGAATATTGCTGGAGGTGGTTGTCTTCGGCACTGTCCGGGGTGTTATTATCTCCCGTGCCGGAATCACCATTTTTGCTTTGGCGGGATTTAGAGCGGCGCCGATGACGCTGGCGCTTAGGCTGCTTCTTGGAGGGGTCATCCTCCGCTGTTCCATCGCCATTGCCTTCTTTTGGGGTGTCCACCATGTATATATCATACGACGAGGTGGCTTTTCAGTGCCCTATAGGCGCTGGTTCTTGATCATCTCCTGCATCAGCGTCCATACCGTCGATGTCTTCGGAGTCGAAGTCGAGCATGTCGGTTAAATCATTGACAGTGGCTACCAAGTGGGTGGTGGGTGGGCTTTGAATTTCTTCATCATCCGCATCCCAACCTCACTGACCATAGTCCGGCTAGGGCTCTCCTGATAAAGAGAGAGACTTTAGTGAATTCAGAATATCGCCGAAGGGCGAGTGCTGAAAGATGTCCGCGGCGGTGAACTCCATGATCGGCGCCCAATCGGGTTCGATCGGTAGGGGCGCGGAGGGCTCGGAGTCTGGAGAGGAGTCTGGCTCCTTGGAGTCACGGGCTTTGCAGAGAATAGGGTTGGTGTTCGGCTCGATCGCCGTAGAGATTGCAGCCCCCGAGGCGGTGTCCAACCACCCATCCTCATTGGCGCAGTTGGCTCCGAATTAAGGGTCGGAGCTGATGCGGGTGCGGCCTCCAGGGCACTGTTCGGCGGCAGAGCTAGATCATGCCCATCGAGATAGTGTGGCGCGCTCGGCTGCGGCTCGAATCCATCGAAGATCAAGTCTCTGCGGAGGTCGTCCGTGTAGCTCAAACTTCCAAATCTGACCTGATGGCCAGGGGCGTAGCTTTTGATCTGCTCCAGATGGCCAAGCGAATTGGCCCGCAGTGCAAAGCCGTCGAATACGAAGATCTGTCTGGGGAGAAAGGTCTCACCCTAGATCGCATCGATGTTGATGATCGGAGAAGCCATCGGGCCTAAAAGTGACGACACGAAGGAACTCTCAATGAAAGCACCAATGTCGGTGTCAAAACCGGCGGATCTCGGGTAGGGGGTCCCGAACTGTGCGTCTAGGCGGATGGTAACAGGAGGCAGGGGACACAATGTTTTACCCAGGTTCGGGCCCTCTTGATGGAGGTAAAACCCTACGTCCTGCTTGATTAATATTGATGATATGGGTAGTACAAGAGTAGATCTACCACGAGATCAAGGAGGCTAAACCCTAGAAGCTAGCCTATGGTATGATTGTTCTTCGTCCTACGGACTAAAACCCTTCGGTTTATATACACCGAAGAGGGCTAGGGTTACACAGAGTCGGTTACAATGATAGGAGATCTACATATCCGTATCGCCAAGCTTGCCTTCCACGCCAAGAAAAGTCCCTTCCGGACACGGGACGAAGTCTTCAATCTTGTATCTTCATAGTCCAGGAGTCCGGCCGAAGGTATAGTCCGGCTACCCGGACACCCCCTAATCTAGGACTCCCTCATTGGGGAAGACTCCGTCCAGCAGCAGCACGACGTTGTGGTGGTGGTGGAGGAGCGCGGAACTCCAGCAGGGCTTCGCCAAGCACTACGAGAGACGAGGAGGGAGGGAGGTAGGGCTGCGCCAAGAGGGAGATGATCTCGTGTGTCTTGCAGCCCCCAATACCTCAAGTATATATAGGGGAAGGGGAGGGGCTGCGCCCCCATCTAAGGTTCCCTCCCTAGGGGTGGCGGCAGCCCCAAAACCCATCTAGGGTGGCGGCCATGGAGGGAGAGAGGGGGGCGCACCTAGGGTGGGCCTTAAGGCCCATCTGGACCTAGGGTTTGCCCCCTCCCACTCTCCCTTGCGCCTTGGGCCTTGGTGGGGGGCGCACCAGCCCACCTGGGGCTGGTCCCCTCCCACACTTGGCCCACGCAGCCTTCTAGGGCTGGTGGCCCCACCTGGTGGACCCCCGGGACCCTCCCGGTGGTCCCGGTACGTTACCGATAGCACCCGAAACTTTTTCGGTGACCAAAACGGGACTTCCCATATATAAATCTTTACCTCCGGACCATTCTGGAACTCCTCGTGACATCCGGGATCTCATCCGGGATTCCGAACAACATTCGGTAACTGCATAGATACTTTCCTTATAACCCTAGCGTCATCGAACCTTAAGTGTGTAGACCCTACGGGCTCGGGAGTCATGCAGACATGGCCGAGACAACTCTCCGGTCAATAACCAACAGCGGGATCTGGATACCCATGTTTGTTCCCACATGCTCCACGATGATCTCATCAGATGAACCACGATGTCAAGGATTCAATCAATCCCGTATACAATTCCCTTTGTCTATCGGTACGATACTTGCCCGAGATTCGATCGTCGGTATCCCGATACCTTTTTCAATCTCGTTACCGGCAAGTCTCTTTACTCGTTCCGTAACACATCATCCCGTGATCAACTCCTTGGTCACATTGTGCATGTTATGATGATGTCCTACCGAGTGGGCCCAGAGATACCTCTCCGTTCCACGGAGTGACAAATCCCAGTCTCGATTCGTGCCAACCCAACAGACACTTTCGGAGATACCCGTAGTGCACCTTTATAGCCACCCAGTTACGTTGTGACGTTTGGCACACCCAAAGCACTCCTACAGTATCCAGGAGTTGCACAATCTCATGGTCTAAGGAAATGATACTTGACATTAGAAAAGCTTTAGCATACGAACTACACGATCTTGTGCTAGGCTTAGGATTGGGTCTTGTCCATCACATCATTCTCCTAATGATGTGATCCCGTTATCAACGACATCCAATGTCCATGGTCAGGAAACCGTAACCATCTATTGATCAACGAGCTAGTCAACTAGAGGCTTACTAGGGACATGGTGTTGTCTATGTATCCACACATGTATCTGAGTTTCCTATCAATACAATTCTAGCATGGATAATAAACAATTATCATGAACAATGAAATATAATAATAACTAATTTATTATTGCCTCTAGGGCATATTTCCAACAGTCTCCCACTTGCACTAGAGTCAATAATCTAGTGCACATCGCCATGTGATTAACACTCACAGGTCACATCGCCATGTGACCAACATCCAAAGAGTTTACTAGACTCAATAATCTAGTTCACATCACTATGTGATTAACACTCAATGAGTTCTGGGTTTGATCATGTTATGCTTGTGAGAGAGGTTGTAGTCAACGGGTCTGCAATATTCAGATCCCTATGTATTTCGCAAAACTTTATGTCATATCGTAGATGTTGCTACCACGTTCCACTTGGAGCTATTCCAAATTGTTGCTCCATTATACATATCCAGTATCTCTACTCAGAGCTATCCGGATAGGTGTTAAGCTTGCATCGACGTAACTCTTTACGTCGAACTCTTTATCACCTCCATAACCGAGAAACATTTCCTAGTTCCTCTAAGGATAATTTTGACCGCTATCTGGTGATCCACTCCTAGATCACCTTTGTACCCTCTTGCCAGACATGTGGCAAGGCACACATCTGGTGCGGTACTCAGCATGGCATACCGTATAGAGCCTATGACAAAAGCATAGGGGACGACCTTCGTCCTTCCTCTTTCTTCTGCTGTGGTCAATCTTTGAGTCTTACTCAACTTCACACCTTACAACTCAGGTAAGGACCCCTTCTTTGACTGATCTATTTTGAACTCCTTCAAAAACATGTCAAGGTGTGCGTTCTTTGAATGTATCATCAGGCGTCTTGATCTATCTCTATAGATCTTGATGCCCAATATGTAAGCAGCTTTATCCAGGTCTTCCTTTGAAAATCACTCTTCAAACAACCGTTTATGCTTTCCAGAAATTCTACATCATTTCGAATCAACAATATGTCATCCACATATACTTATCAGAAATGTTGTAGTGCTCCCACTCACTTTCTTGTAAATACAAGTTTCTAGCAAACATTGTATAAACATAAAAGCTTTGATCACTCCATCAAAGCATATATTCTGACTCAGAGATGCTTGCTCTAGTCCATAGAAGGATCGCTGGAGCCAGCATACCTTTTAGCATCCTTAGGATCGACAAAACTTTGATTGTATCACATACAAGTCTTTCTTACGAAAACTGGTAAGAAAACTTGTTTTTGACATCCATCTGTCAGATTTCATAATCGAAAAATACAGCTAATGCTAACATGATTCCGACGGACTTAAGCATCGCTACGGGTGAGAAATTCTCATCGTAGTCAACTCCTTGAACTTGTGAAAAGACTCTTTCCCACAAGTTGAGCTTCATAGACGGTAACATTACCGCCCACGTCCGTCTTCTTCTTAAAGATCCATTTATCTCAATGGCTTGCCGATCATTGGACAAGTCCACCAAGGTCCATACTTTGTTCTGATACATGGATCCTATCTCGGATTTCATGGCTTCTAACCATTTGTCGGAATATGGGCCCACCGTCGCTTCTCCATAGCTCGTAGGTTCATTGTTGTCTAACAACATGATATCTAAGACAGGATTACCATACCACTCAGGAGTAGTACATATCCTTGTCGACCTACGAGGTTCTATAGCAACTTGATCCGAAGCTTCATGATCACTATCATTAACTTCCTATTCAACAGACGTAGGCGCCACAGAGAACATCTTTCTGTGTTGCATCACTCTCTAGTTGAAGTAAAGGTTCGACAACCTCATCAAGTTCTATCTTCCTCCCACTCAATTCTTTCGAGAGAAATTCCTTCTCGAGAAAGGACCCGTTCTTAGCGACAAACAATTTTCCCTCGGATCTGAGATAGAAGGTATACCCAACTGTCACCTTTGGGTATCCTATGAAGATTATTTTGTCCGCTTTTGGGTTCGAGCTTCTCCGGCTGAAGCCTTAAGCATCGCAGCCCCAAACATTAAGAAACGACAACTTTGGTTTCTTGTCAAACCATATTCATACGACGTCATCTCAACGGACTTAGATGGTGTCCTATCTAAAGTGAATGCAGCTGTCTCTAATGCATAACCTCAAAATAATAGCGGTAGATCGGTAAAAGACATCATAGATCGCACTATATCTCATAAGGTTCGATTATGATGTCCGGACACACCATTACGCTGTGGTGTTCCAGGTGTCTTCAACTGCGAAACAATTCCACAATGTCTTAAGTGATTGCCAAACTCATAACTCAGAAATTCTCATCGATCAGATCGTAGGAATTTGATCTTCTTGGTATGATGGTTCTTAACTTCACTCTGAAATTGCTTGAACTTTTCAAATGTTTCAGACTTGTGCTTCATTAAGTAAATATACCTATATCTACTCAAATCGTCAGTGAAGATGAGAAAATAGCGATATTCACCACACGCTTCAATTCTCATTGGATCACACGCATCAGCATGTATGATTTCCAACAAGTCACTTGCCCATTTCATTGTACCTGAAAACGGGGTCTTAGTCATCCTGCCCATGAGGCATGGCTCGCATGTGTCAAGCGATTCAAAATCAAGTGACTCCAAACATCCATCGACACGGAGTTTCTTCATGCATCTTACGCCAATATGACCTAAGCGGCAGTGCCACAAGAAAGTGGTACTATCTACATCTTTTGGCGTGAACATGTGTATTACCACGACCGAGATTCACTGAACCATTCACATAGGGTGCATGACCATGAAAGGTATTATTCATGTAAACAGAACAACCATTATTCTCTAACTTAAATGAATAACCGTACTGCAATGAACATGATCTAATCATATTCATGCTCAATGTAGACACCTGATAACATTTATCTAGGTTCAATACTAATCCCGAAGGCAGATGGAGCGTGCGATGGTGATATCATCAACTTTGGAAACACTTCCAACACACATCATCGCCTCACCCTTAGCCAGTCTCCGTTTAGTCCGTAGCTTTTGCTTCAAGTCACCAATAATAGCAACTGAACCGGTATCCAATACCCAGGTGCTACCAGGAGTACTAGTGAGGTACACATTAATAACACATATATACTTTGTTGAAGTTGCCAGCCTTCTTATCTACCGTGCATTTGGGGTAATTCTGCTACCAGTGACTGTTCCCCTTACAATAGAAGCACTTAGTCTCGGGTTTGGGTTCAACCTTGGGTTCCTTCACTGGAGCGGCAACTGGTTTGCCATCCATGAAGTTTCCCTTCTAGCCCTTGCCCTTCTTGAAACTAGTGGTCTTGTTAAACCATCAACACTTGATGCTCCTTCTTGATTTCTACCTTTTGCGGTCTTAAGCACCACGAACAGCTCCAGGATCAACTCCATCCCTTGCATGTCATAGTTCATCACGAAGATCTAGTAGCTTAGTGATAGTGGCTAGAGAACTCTATCAATCACTATCTTATCTGGAAGTTTAACTCCCACTTGATTTAAGTGATTGTAGCACCCAGACATTCTGAGCACATGCTCACTAGCTGAGCTATTCTCCTCCATCTTGTTGGCAAAAGAACTTGTTAGAGGTCTCATACCTCTCAACACGGGCATGAGCCTGAAATCCCAATTTCAGCTCTTGGAACATCTCATATGTCTTATGGCGTTCAAAACGTCATTGGAATCCCGATTCTAAGCTGTAAAGTATGGTGCACAACATCCACATACGGCGTTGTAGGGGTTTGCACATCAAGCGGTGCATCAAAGACGTAAGCCTTCTGTGTAGCAGTGAGGACACTCCTCGGACTACGGACCCAATCTGCATCATTGCTTACAATATCTTTCAAATTGGTCTTTCTCTAGGAACGTATTGAAACAGGGAGCTACAACGTGAGCTATTTATCTACAACATATTTGCAAAGACAATTTAGACTATGTTCATGATAATTAAGTTCATCTAATCAAATTATTTAATGAACTCCCACTCAGATAGACATCCCTCTAGTCATCTAAGTGAAACATGATTCGATTCAACTAGGCCGTGTCCGATCATCACGTGAGACGGATTAGTCAACATCGGTGAACATCTTCATGTTGATTGTATCTTATATACGACTCATTCTTGACCTTTTGTTCTTCCATGTTCTGAGGCCATGTCTGTACATGCTAGGCTCGTCAAGTCAACCTAAGTGTATTACGTGTGTAAATTTGGCTTACACCCGTTGTATTCGAACGTTAGAATCTATCACATCCAATCATCACGTGGTGCTTCGAAACAACGAACCTTCGCAATGGTGCACAGTTAGGGGGAACACTTTCTTGAAATTATTACGAGGGATCATCTTATTTAAGCTACCGTCGTTCTAAGCAAATAAGATGTAAAACATGATAAACATCACATGCAATCAAATAGTGACATGATATGGCCAATATCATTTGCTCCTTTTGATCTCCATCTTCGGGGCTCCATGATCATCATTGTCACCGGCATGACACCATGATCTCCATCATCATGATCTCCATCATCATGTATTCTTGAAGTTGTCTCATCATCTATTACTTCTACTACTATGGCTAACGCTTTAGCAATAAAGTAAAGTAATTACATGACGTTTATGTTGACATGCGGGTCATAAATAAATTAAAACAACTCCTATTGCTCCTGCCGGTTGTCATACTCATCGACATGCTAGTCGTGATTCCTATTACAAGAACATGATCAATCTCATACATCACATATATCATTCATCACATCCTTTTGGCCATATCACATCACACGACACATGCTGCAAAAACAAGTTAGACGTCCTCTAATTGTTGTTGCAAGTTTTTACGTGGCTGCTATAGGTTTCTAGCAAGAACGTTTCTTACCTACGCCAAAACCACAACGTGATATGCCAATTTCTATTTACCCTTCATAAGGACCCTTTTCATCGAATCCGATCCGACTAAAGTGGGAGAGACAGACACCCGCTAGCCACCTTATGCAACTAGTGCATGTCAGTCGGTGGAACCTGTCTCACGTAAGAGTATGTGTAAGGTCGGTCCGGGCCGCTTCATCCCACGATGCCGCCGAATCAAGATAATACTAGTAACGGCAAGTAAATTGAAAAAATCGACGCCCACAACAACTTGTGTTCTACTCGTGCATAGAAACTACGCATAGACCTAGCTCATGTTGCCACTGTTGGGGATCGTAGCAGAAATTTCAAATTTTCTACGCATCACCAAGATCAATCTATGGAGTAATCTAGCAACGAGGGGAAGGGGAGTGCATCTACATACCCTTGTAGATCGCTAAGCGGAAGCGTTGCAAGAACGCGGATGAAGGAGTCGTACTCGTAGCGATTCAGATCGCGGTTGATTCCGATCTAAGCGCCGAACCACGGCACCTCCGCGTTCAACACACGTGCAGCACGGTGACATCTCCCATGCCTTGATCCAGCAAGGGGAGAAGGAGAGGTTGGGGAAGACTCCGTCTAGCAGCAGCACGACGTTGTGGTGGTGGTGGAGGAGCGCGGAACTCCAGCAGGGCTTCGCCAAGCACTACGAGAGACGAGGAGGGAGGGAGGTAGGGCTGCGCCAAGAGGGAGATGATCTCGTGTGTCTTGCAGCCCCCAATACCTCAAGTATATATAGGGGAAGGGGAGGGGCTGCGCCCCCATCTAGGGTTCCCTCCCTAGGGGTGGCGGCAGCCCCAAAACCCATCTAGGGTGGCGGCCATGGTGGGAGAGAGGGGGGCGCACCTAGGGTGGGCCTTAAGGCCCATCTGGACCTAGGGTTTGCCCCCTCCCACTCTCCCTTGCGCCTTGGGCCTTGGGTGGGGGGCGCACCAGCCCACCTGGGGCTGGTCCCCTCCCACACTTGGCCCACGCAGCCTTCTAGGGCTGGTGGCCCCACCTGGTGGACCCCCGGGACCCTCCCGGTGGTCCCGGTACGTTACCGATAGCACCCGAAACTTTTTCGGTGACCAAAACGGGACTTCCCATATATAAATCTTTACCTCCGGACCATTCTGGAACTCCTCGTGACATCCGGGATCTCATCCGGGATTCCGAACAACATTCGGTAACTGCATAGATACTTTCCTTATAACCCTAGCGTCATCGAACCTTAAGTGTGTAGACCCTACGGGCTCGGGAGTCATGCAGACATGGCCGAGACAACTCTCCGGTCAATAACCAACAGCGGGATCTGGATACCCATGTTTGTTCCCACATGCTCCACGATGATCTCATCAGATGAACCACGATGTCAAGGATTCAATCAATCCCGTATACAATTCCCTTTGTCTATCGGTACGATACTTGCCCGAGATTCGATCGTCGGTATCCCGATACCTTTTTCAATCTCGTTACCGGCAAGTCTCTTTACTCGTTCCGTAACACATCATCCCGTGATCAACTCCTTGGTCACATTGTGCATGTTATGATGATGTCCTACCGAGTGGGCCCAGAGATACCTCTCCGTTCCACGGAGTGACAAATCCCAGTCTCGATTCGTGCCAACCCAACAGACACTTTCGGAGATACCCGTAGTGCACCTTTATAGCCACCCAGTTACGTTGTGACGTTTGGCACACCCAAAGCACTCCTACAGTATCCAGGAGTTGCACAATCTCATGGTCTAAGGAAATGATACTTGACATTAGAAAAGCTTTAGCATACGAACTACACGATCTTGTGCTAGGCTTAGGATTGGGTCTTGTCCATCACATCATTCTCCTAATGATGTGATCCCGTTATCAACGACATCCAATGTCCATGGTCAGGAAACCGTAACCATCTATTGATCAACGAGCTAGTCAACTAGAGGCTTACTAGGGACATGGTGTTGTCTATGTATCCACACATGTATCTGAGTTTCCTATCAATACAATTCTAGCATGGATAATAAACAATTATCATGAACAATGAAATATAATAATAACTAATTTATTATTGCCTCTAGGGCATATTTCCAACACTTTCCTCTTCAAGGGAAAACCAACGCATGCTCAAGAGGTAGCAAGAAGGATTCCTAGCGCTGTTGCCGGGGAGATCTATGCTCAAGTCAAGACATACCAAGTACCCATCATAAATACTTCTCCCTCGCATTACATTATTTGCCATTTGCCTCTCGTTTTCCTCTCTCCCACTTCACCTTCACCTTTTCTTCACCCTTCTTCCGTTCGATCTTTTGTTTGCTTGTGTTACCATGTACTTTCTTTTTGCTTGCATCTTCGCTTGCTAAAAGTTTATGGATCCTCATCCACTTGATAATCTCTTTAAGAGATCCAATTATGATGAACCTATTGCTAGTGAGTTGAGTGCACTAGATTATCTTTATGAGGTTTTGCTTGAAATTCATGAATCTGAAAAGTGTGATGAATTACTTTATGAAGCGATTCACGATAGATCTTTGAATAAAAAGCATGATTGCAATGATTTTATTATAAATTCTATTGATGTAAATTGTGCTAATAATATGCAAAGCCCTAAGCTTGGGATGCTAGTTTTTCTATGTCCTCTACTTGTTGCAATGATCATGATTGGGGTGATAGTGCTTCTTATGATCTTGAAAATTTATTTAAGCCCCATGATGAATATGAGATTGATAGTAATGTTTGCAATAATATTGAAAGTGGGTTTGGAAGAGTGTCAACTTTAGATCCCACATATTTGGAGAATGTTCAATCTTATGAAGTTTTTGATAAAAGTGGGTTTGGAGAGGTCATGACTTTAGTTAATGTTAATCCCACTATTTTGGAAGAGTGTCAACTTTGCATGCATGTGGATCGTGTTGAAAATATTTTATGTGATAGCTATTTTGTTGAATTTTTTTATGATCCCACATGTAATTATTATGAGAGAGGAAAATATGATTGTAGAAATTTTCATTTCACTAAATTACCTCTCATTATGTTGAGATTGCTATTGTTTCTTTCCGCTTCCTTGCATAAGCTAGTTTTTGCTTGCTATGATAATTTGTTTACCTATAAGATGCCTATGCATATAAAGTATGTTAGACTTATATGTGTTTGTCACGTGTTTCATGATGCTCTCTTTGTGCTTGAATTCTTGTCTTTCATGTGAGCATCATCGAAATTGTCAATGCCTAGCTAGGGGCTTTAAACGATAGCGCTTGTTGGGAGGCAACCCAATTTTATTTTTGTTCTTTACTTTTTGTTCCTGTTTAGTAATAAATAATTTATCTAGCCTCTGTTGTGACTGTGTTTTTTATGTTTTAATTAGTGTTTGTGCCAAGTAAAGCCTTTAGGATCTTCTTGGGTGATTGTTATTTGATCTTGCTGAAAAAACAGAAAATATGCGCTCACGAGAATAATTTTCGTTTTTTTACCAGAGAGCGATAAAATACCAATTCGAACTTCAGTAGATCAATATACAAATTATTTAGGTCGTCCTGATTTTTCAGAATTTTTGGAATTACAGAAGTATTCGAAACCTCCAGATTGCTGCAGAATGTTCTATTTTTGACAGATTCTGTTTTTTCGTGTGTTGTTTGCTTATTTTGATGAATCTATGGCTAGTATCGGGGGGTATGAATCATAGAGAAGTTGGAATACAGTAGGTTTAACACCAATATAAATAAATAATTACTTCATTACAGTACATTAAAGTGGTGGTTTGTTTTCTTATACTAGCGGAGCTCATGAGATTTTCTGTTGAGTTTTGTGTTATGAAGTTTTCAAGTTTTTGGGAAAAGATTTGATGGATTTTGGAACAAGGAGTGGCAATAGCCTAAGCTTGGGGATTCCCATGGCACCCCAAGGTAAAATTTAAGGACAACCAAAAGCCGAAACTTGGGATGCCACGGAAGGCATCCGCTCTTTCGTCTTCATCTATCAGTAACTTTACTTGAGGCTATATTTTTATTCACCACATGATATGTGTTTTGCTTGGAGCGTCTTGTATGATTTGAGTCTCTGCTTTTTAGTTTACCATAATCATCCTTGCTGTACACACCTTTTGGAGAGACACACATGAATCGAAATTTATTAGAATACTCTATGTGCTTCACTTATATCTTTTGAGCTAGATAATTTTGCTCTAGTGCTTCACTTATATCTTTTTAGAGCACGGTGGTGGTTTTATTTTATATAAATTATTGATCTCTCATGCTTCACTTATATTATTTTGATAGTCTTTTAGAACAACATGGTAATTTGCTTTGGTTATGAAATTAGTCCTAATATGATAGGCATCCAAGATGGGTATGATAAAACTTTCATATAGAGTGCATTGAATACTATGAGAAGTTTGATACTTGATGATTGTTTTGAGATATGAAGATGGTGATATTAGAGTCATGCTAGTTAAGTATTTATGAATATGAGAAATACTTGTGTTGAGGTTTGCAAGCCCCGTAGCATGCACGTATGGTAACTGTTGTGTAATAAATTTGAAGCATGAGGTGTTTCTTTGATTGTCCTCCTTATGAGTGGCGGTCGGGGATGAGCGATGGTATTTTCCTACCAATCTATCCCCCTAGGAGCATGCGCGTAGTGATTGGTTTTTATGACTTGTAGATTTTTGCAATAATTATGTGAGTTCTTTATGACTAATGTTGAGTCCATGGATTATACGCACTCTCACCTTTCCATCATTGCTAGCCTCTTTGGTACCGTGCATTGCCTTTTCTCACCTCGAGAGTTGGTGCAAACTTCGCCGGTGCATCCAAACCCCGTGATATGATACACTCTATCACACATAAGCCTCCTTATATCTTCCTCAAAACAGCCACCATACCTACCTATTATGTCATTTCCATAGCCATTCCGAGATGTATTGCCATGCAACTTTCCACCGTTCTGTTTATTATAACACGCTTCATCATTGTCATATTGCCTTGCATGATCATCTAGTTGACATCGTATTTGTGGCAAAGCCACTGCTCAATTCTTTATACATGTCACTCTTGAATCATTGCACATCCTGGTACACCACCGGAGGCATTCATATAGAGTCATATTTTGTTCTAGTATCGAGTTGTAATTTTTGAGTTGTAAATAAATAGAAGTGTGGTGATCATCATTATTAGAGCATTGTCCTATGTGAGGAAAAAAAGAGAAAGGCCAAAAAAAGAGAAGGCCCAAAAAATGAGAGAAAAGAGAGAAGGGACAATGTTACTATCCCTTTTCCACACTTGTGCTTCAAAGTAGCACCATGATCTTCATGATAGAGAGTCTCTTATTTTGTCACTTTCATATACTAGTGGGAATTTTCATTATAGAACATGGCTTGTATATTCCAACAATGGGCTTCCTCAAAATGCCCTAGGTCTTCATGAGTGAGGGAGTCCTGGACGAAGGGGTCCTCGGGCGTCCAGCCTGTTGGACATGGGCCAGACTTTTGGGCCATGAAGATGCAAGATAGAAGACTTTCTCCCGTGTCCGGATAGAACTCTCCTCTGCGTGGATGGCAAGCTAGGCGGTCAGATGTACTATTTCCTTTCTATGTAATAGACTTTGTACAACCCTAGTTCCCTCCGGTGTCTATATAAACCAGAGGGTTTAGTTCATAGGGACGATCATTATCAGATAGGCTAGACCTTTAGGGTTTTAGCGATTACGATCTCGTGGTAGATCAACTCTTGTAACCCCTATACTCGTCAATATTAATCTAGCAGGACGTAGGGTTTTACCTCCATCGAGAGGGCCCGAACCTGGGTAAACATTGTGTTCCCGGTCTCCTGTTACCATCAACCTCAAACGCACAGTTCGGGACCCCCTACCCGAGATCCACCGGTTTTGACACCGACATTGGTGCTTTCATTGAGAGTTCCACTGTGACGTCGAAGTCAGGGTTGATGGCTCGCCTTGTGATCAAGTACAACATCACCGCCGATGGAGCCCTGACCTCAAGCCAAACCCTCCGGTCAGGTGGCTTTATCATGACCTCCCGTTCGGCCGGTGAGCCGACGATGACTTCTCGGGTCATCGAAAATCTACTCCGGATTGACTCCGAATACTCCAGACAGATGGATCCAACGGAATTATCGTCTTTGAATGAACTCCTGGATCGCATCGCCGCCCTGGGGGTCGACATAGACTACGGTTAGAATGGGCTCAAACCCGATCAGAGAGAAATCAAATCTCCATCGATCACCCACCAAATAGCGGTAGTGGAGGAGCAAAACAACAATTCTCCCTCTATACTGAGGACGAACTATGTTCGGATCCCTGAGCTTGAAGAGCCAGATACCTGTCCATGGAACGACATGCTTTGTCCTTCGAACTTGGAATCAGACGGTAGACCTGAAGAATCGGTCGATCTCCTGGAACCCGAACTATTAAGCTCAGAAATTTCTCAAACTCCAGATCCCAAATTGGGTCAGGGTTCGGATTTAAATCCACCCACCCACCCAGATATACGCGATCTCACCTACTTACGTCAGCAGTCTCAGGAAGCAGTCCATCACTTTTGGCCCAGATTCCTCCTTGTCAAGAACAAGATCAAAGATTACCGCGACGAAGATGCGATCTCAATATTCCGCAGTAATTGTACGGACGAAGGAATCCTCAACGCTATCAGCCGTCGTCACGTATTACACTTCGCCAATTTGATAGCCATAGTACAAAAGTACTGCGTAATGGAAAGCGCCTGGAAAACTCAGGCAGCTCGATGGGAGCTGCCATCTCCCACTTAACCTTTCGTCCGAACAAAATGGGTGCACCCTCGAGAGGCGCCCAACACAACAGCAAAGAAATACAAACCCATTACGGGGCACGGAACCATTCTGAAAGGATGGCTTGATAGGCCGTGCCAAATACACACAACACCGGATACCTTACCTACCCACAGCCTTAGAGGATGTTAGATACTCCGGCAAGTGGCCAAGAGTGGCGAGGATATCCTCACCAAACATACCTCAGAACAACTCCCCCCGGAACAAGACGACCGCAGAGCGTTGACAGTCTTCAAGACTTTTGCTTCAAACAATTGGCACAAGAGGGCACTCCGCGACCTCGCCGAAGTCTGTCAAATCACAACAATAAATCCTTGGAATGACATGGCCATAACTTTCAATGCCAGTGACGAACCAAAAGCTCGGTCAGTCCGAGCACCATCGGCCTTGGTCCTCAATCCAATTGTGGACGGTTTCGACTTACCAAAGTGCTCATGGACGGCGGCAGCGGGTTAAACCTCATCTACGAGGATACACTCAGTAAAATGGATATAGACAGGAGTCGTATTGAGCAAAGTAACACGAATTCCAAGGAATTATTCCCAGCTGGGAGGCACGATGTGCGGGAAAAATCACACTTGATGTGGTATTCGGCATGCCGGATAACTACCGGTCCGAAGAAATAACCTTCCAAGTGGCCCCTTTCAACAGTGGATACCACGCCCTGTTAGGGCGAGACGCATTCACACGCTTTCAAGCCATACCTCATTACGGGTGTATGAAGCTCAAAATGCTCGGGCGCAACAGTATTATCACTCTCGCAAGTGATCCGGATATAGCCCTCCGCGCCGAAAACAAAACAGCCTCCATGGCCCTCGAGGCACTCTCTGAGGGCCTTGTGGCCGAAGAGTTAATCGCGTTGCACTCAACGGTGGATAGGGACGACATAATCCTCGACAAGCGCTCTAAATCCACCTCGTTCAAACTAGCAGATGAAATAGTCAAATTTCAAGTCCACCCGACGGACCCAAAGAAAACAGCCTCCTTCGGTGCACAACTAGATTCAACAATGGACGCCGCACTACGAGCGTTCCTACGCGAGAATTGGGACATATTCGCCGGGCACCCTTCTGATATGCCAGGAATCCCACGCAGGTTGGCTGAGCACAACCTCAATATATTGAAGGGATACAAGCCAGTTAAGCAAACACTGCGGCGCTTTTCCGAACCCAAACGACATGCCATGGGGGAGGAGCTAGCCAAGCTAATTGAGGCCGGATTCATCAGAGAAATAAAACATCCGGATTGGCTGGCAAACCTGGTGATGGTGCCAAAGAAGGATAAATCCTGGCGCTTGTGCGTTGATTTCAAAGACCTTGATACGTCTCCAATGTATCTATAATTTTTGATTGCTCCATGCTATGTTATCTACTGTTTTGGGCAATATTGGACTTTATTATCCACTTTTATATTATTTTTGGGACTAACCTATTAACCGGAGGCCCAGCCCAGATTTGCTGTTTTTTGCCTATTTCAGTGTTTCGAAGAAAAGGAATATCAAATGGAGTCGAAACGGAACGAAATCAACTGGAGAAGTTATTTTTGGAAGGAAAGCTACCAGATGGACTTGGACCCCACGTCAGGAGCCAAGGGAGGTGCTCACGAGGGTGGGGGCGCGCCCCCTGCCTCGTGGGGCCCCCGAAGCTCCACCGACGTACTTCCTGCACCCATATATACTCACGTACCCTAAAACTTCCAGAACAGACAATAGATCGGGAGTTCTGCCGCCAGAAGCCTCCGTAGCCACCGAAAGCCAATCTAGACCCGTTCCGGCACCCTGCTGGAGGGGGAATCCCTCTTCGGTGGCCATCTTCATCATCCCGGTGCTCTCCATGACGAGGAGGGAGTAGTTCTCCCTCGGGGCTAAGGGTATGTACCAGTAGCTATGTGTTTGATCTCTCTCCCTCTCGTGTTCTTGATTTGGCACGATCTTGATGTATCACAAGCTTTGCTATTATATTTGGATCCTATGATGTTTCTTCCCCCCTCTACTCTCTTGTAATGAATTGAGTTTCCCCTTTGGAGTTATCTTATCGGATTGAGTCTTTAAAGATTTGAGAACACTTGATGTATGTCTTGCCGTGGATATCTGTGGTGACAATGGGATATCACGTGATTCACTTGATGTATGTTTTCGTGATTAACTTGCGGGTTCCGCCCATGAACCTATGCATAGGGGTTGGCACATGTTTTCGTCATGATTCTCCGGTAGGAACTTTGGGGCACTCTTTGAGGTCTTTTGTGTTGGTTGAATAGATGAATCTGAGATTGTGTGACGCATATCGTATAATCATACCCACGGATACTTGAGGTGACATTGGAGTATCTAGGTGCCATTAGGGTTTTGGTTGATTTGTGTCTTAAGGTGTTATTCTAGTACGAACTCTAGGGCTGTTTGTGACACTTATAGGAATAGCCCAATGGATTGATTGGAAAGAATAACTTTGAGGTGGTTTCGTACCCTACCATAATCTCTTCGTTCGTTCTCGCTATTAGTGACTACTTTGGAGTGACTCTTTGTTGCATGTTGAGGGATAGTTTTGTGATCCAATTATGTTATCATTGTTGAGGGAACTTACACTAGCGAAAGTATGAACCCTAGGCCTTGTTTACTATCATTGCAATACCGTTTACGCTCACTTTTATCATTAGTTACCTTGCTGTTTTTATATTTTTAGATTACAAATACCTTTATCTACCATCCATATACCACTTATATCACCATCTCTTCGCCGAACTAGTGCACCTATACAATTTACCATTGTATTGGGTGTGTTGGGGACACAAGAGACTCTTTGTTATTTGGTTGTAGGGTTGCTTGAGAGAGACCATCTTCATCCTACGCCTCCCACGGATTGATAAACCTTAGGTCATCCACTTGAGGGAAATTTGCTACTGTCCTACAAACCACTGCACTTGGAGGCCCAACAACGTCTACAAGAAGAAGGTTGTGTAGTAGACATCAGACCTCAACAAAGCTTGCCCTAAGGATCCATTCCCGCTCCCCCGCATCGATCAAATTATTGACGCCACTGCAGTACACGACTCACTGTGTTTCCTTGACGCATACTCCGAATACCATCAAATTAAAATGAAGAAATCCGACCAAGCCGCAACGGCATTTATTACCCCATACGGGCCTTTTTGCTTCAACACTATGCCCTTTGGGCTCAAAAATGCCGGTGCCACCTACCAACGCATGATTCAAACATGCCTGGAGAAACAAATCAGTAAAACAGCTGAAGCATATGTGGACGATGTCGTCATCAATACTAAGCGTGTCGAATCATTAATAGATGACTTACGCCTCACATTTGACAATCTTCGGACATACGACATTAAGCTCAATCCGAAAAAATGTGTATTCGGCGTCCCCTCGAGAAAACTAATGGGCTTCATTGTTTCCAGTAGAGGAATCGAGGCAAATCCAGCCAAAATCTGAGCTTTATCACAATTGGCTACACCAACAGACCTTAAACAGGTCCAAAAACTAGCTAGATGTGTGGCAGCTTTAAGCCGCTTTATCTTCAGACTAGGAGAAAAAGCATTGCCACTTTATCGGCTCCTCCGACGGCTGGATTGGAAGAAATAAAGGCTCTTTTAGCAAGCAACCCAATCCTAGCCGCACCAAGCGTCAGCGAACCAATGCTATTATACATATCTGCAACACACCAGGTGGTGAGCGCAGTACTCGTCGTCGAATGAGAGGAGGACGGACACAAGTTCCTGCTCCAGAAGCCGGTATACTACGTATCCACCATCCTAACTCCATGCAAATCCCGGTACCCTCATTATCAAAAGATAGCATACACGGTCTTCATGGCATCCCGGAAGCTACAACACTATTTCCAAGAGTGCTCGATCATAGTGGCTTCCGAAGTTCCACTGAATGACATAATGAACAATCGCGACGCAATGGGCTGGGTCGCCAAGTGGGCCATTGAGCTCCTTCCATTCGATATAACATATAAGCCACGCCGGGCCATCAAATCCCAAGTACCGGCAGACTTCATCGCCGAATGGACAGAAGCCGAACTCCCTAAAGAGTACGGCACATATTCCAACTGGGTCATGCATTTCGATGGTTCCAAAATGCTGGCGGGCTTAGGGGCAGGCGTTGTCCTAACTTCCCCCACTGGAGATACAGTTCAGTACATACTCCAAATATTATACACAGACTCTAACAATGCAGCCGAATACGAGGCTTTATTGCATGGTCTTCGGATGGCTGTCTCCATGGGCATACAACGCCTGGAAGTGCGCGGAAACTCGAACCTCGCGATATCTCAAGTAAATGGAGATTTCAATGCCAAGGATCTGAAGATGGCGGCTTACCGTAACGCCGTTCTCAAAATGTCGGCTCGGTTCGAGGGGCTCGAGTTTCACCATGTGGCTCGAGAGAGTAATCAAGCGGTGGACGTCCTTGCTCGCATTGGCGCCAAGGGTGACCCCGTCCCACCTAACATCTTCTTAGAAAGGCTTTTCAAGCCATCTGCGGTGTGGCAAGGGGAGAGCGACAACGTCAGTCCAGACCCGAACATAAGACCAGATGCCGAACATACCGACATCATCGGAGGCTCAGCCACCGAAACAACACCGTCGGCCCATCTTGTAATGGCAGTCATTGCCCCATGGATCGAACCATTCTTGCCCTACTTCAATAGGCGAGAGCTCCCTGAGGATCAGAGTGAGGCTCGCCGCATTGTTCAGCGTTCGAAAGCCTATAAGGTCCATGAAGGAGAACTCTACAAGAAAAGCGCTACCGGAGTGCTTCAAAGATGTATCTCCGAGGAGGAGGGGCGGCAGATTTTGGCTGAAATTCATGTCGGTCTCGGTGGTCACCATGCTGCAGCTCAGGCCCTTGTAAGCAAGGCCTTCCGTACAGGTTTCTACTGGCCGACAGCCCGAGCATATGCACATGACCCTGTCCAACGTTGCGCCGGATGCCAGCTTTTCGCCAACCAAAGCCATATGCCACCCACTGCTCTACAAACAATCCCCATCACTTGGCCTTTCGTGATCTAGGGTCTTGACATGGTTGGACCCCTTAAAGGAGGCAGCCATAAGAAAAAATATCTGCTAGTTATGGTAGATAAGTTCACTAAGTGGATAGAGGCCAAAGCAGTTAAAACGGCCGAAGCCGGACCAGTGATAGACTTTATATCCGGTGTTGTGCACCGTTACGGTGTCCCACACAGCATCATCACCGACAACGGCTCTAACTTTACAGCCTATGAGGTGAAAAACTGGTGTGCTAATCTAGGCATTAAGCTTGATTACGCCTTCGTATATCATCCGCAAACAAACGGTCAAGTCGGACGAGCCAATGGTCTTATTATGAGCGGCATCAAACCCAGACTAGTGCGGTCTTTGAAAGAATCAGATAAGCACTGTGTTGAGGATCTCGACTCCGTACTCTAGGGGCTACGGACCACGCCCAATCGCACTATCGGATACACACCTTTCTTCATGGTGTATGGCGCAGAGGCTGTGTTACCCTGCGACATTATTCATGACTCACCTCGAGTGCGCATGTACGAAGAGAGAGAGGCTGAGCTCGATCGGCAGGACAACTTAGATGCCTTGGAGGAGGAGCACGACGTCGCAAAAGCCCGCTCCGCATTTTATCAACAGAAGGCCCGCAGATATCAAAGCAGAGAAGTATGAGCCAAGACTTACAACGTTGGCGAACTTGTCCTACACTTTCCGGAGAATAAAAAGGACAAACTCAAGCCCAAGTGAGAAGATCCCTTCATCATTGACGAAGTTCTCACTGGGGTAGCATACCGCCTGCGTGATGCATCTGACAATCACCTCGACCCGAACCCCTGGAAAGCGGCCAGACTCCAAAGATTCTATGCCTAGTGTCGGACTCTTTGTTCGTTTCCTTCTACCTATTGTTTCCAATACTTTTTCCTCTCTTTTTGCATTTTTCCTTTTCTTAGGTTTAAAGCTCTTCACGTGGCTAAACCGTGCACCTGTGACATACACACACTCAAATATGTACGTCCATTATACCTGGGGGCTTCTTGGACAGAAGCTTATTATTGTTATTTTCCGAGCATCAAGCTCGTCACATATGTGTGTTCTCCTCATATGTACCTTTTCTTCGCCATTATATTCATCGATATGACTTAAGTTTTGGCCAAGCTGGGTTGCCTGGCTCCTGTGCTTATGCCCTACGTTCCCGTTAGTTCGGCTAGGGCATAAAGGGAGCACCTCTGCGATTGTTACTGCCGGGTCATCCAGATGTGTACCTCAGACTGGGTGAAGCCGAAAGTTAGCATTCTTAAGGGAATATTCGGTCGGTGGACTAAAGATGTTTTCATTTCACCCCATCGTGAGCACCCCAGATGTTACGAACACTACGATTTCTGCAAATCACAGTTCAGACATGCACATTAACGCATGACTACCCAGGGAAAGGAACCCTTGGCGGAACTATTCTCTCTGGAAGATGTTTCTGACAATTACAATGTAATATAACATAGCTAGCCGGATACAACTTGTCTGTTCAAGCAACTATGACCCCTACGCCTAGTTTCCATGCATACCCCGGTCTATTTTTTGCCGCTCAGGTATTCGGAAACACTCCGCACCTTCGGGTCCAGAGGCCTAAGCGAAAAGGTCTGCCATGATAATCGTTTTACAATCCGGCTAGGGACAAATATGTCAGGGAAAGTACATAGTCAATTAGACTCAAAAATTTCCTCCTATATACCGTCTAACAGGCTGTCTAACTTGCAATCCTGTTGGGAATATCTGGCGGCTACTTCGACTTGGTCATATACCAAATTAACAGGAATTTGTTTTCCATCTGACCCTAAAGGTCCGACCCGAGCCATATGATTCGGATCAAGCTTGGTATACCGTGTTTTCACCATGGCCCAGGCTTCTCGGGCACCTTCCTGGCAGGCCTATATCTTCCATAACCGAAAACGCCGCTAAGCTCCCCTGAATAGTTGTATAAGCTCCTCCATTCTTCCTGGAGGGGAGGCGGATGGCCATAAAGCCTTGGCAACACTTCACATCGCCTGCCGTGCCTGCTCGTGCACTTGCGACAGCTCTTCTAGCAGATCACCCGAGAATCTGGACACCTCCTCTTCGGGACGGCCAGTCAGCATACCTACAAGCATAAATCTGTTAGTCCCTTTCATTTTCGAATTACACGGAGGTAAGTTTGACCACATACTAAATATGCCGCCTCGAAGCCTCTTATTTTGCTTCACGGAGTCAGCTAGCTGGGCCCGTACATCTTTCAGTTCCTCGCCCAGTTGGGTATTGGAATCCTGGAGCTTGTTTTTCTCCTCCCTGACTCGTGTTAGCACACGCTCGCCCACGGCTAGTAGTCTTTTGGCTTCTTATTCTCCCCCTTGAGCGGCTTTTAGTTGCTCCTGCAGTTGATCTAATGATCCTATTAAGAGGTGAGAAACCGTGTTAGCATTATTAGTATACAATTATGTTTTCTCGATGGAGGGGAACATTACCAGGTGACGTTGTCTTGGATTTCTCCAGTTCGGCATTGGCAGCAGTTAGTTGGGTCTGATACTTTTCTAGTTCCTGAGATAACAGGTTGTTCTTCTCCTTAAGTACCTGGCTATACAATGATCCTTAAATTAGTTGTATCAACTGCTTCAAGTCTCGGGGGCTACTGATATATAACTATCAGATTGGTACAATATAAACTTACCCGCATATCTTTTAGATGCTGGTCCGTGGCTCTGACAAGCCCATCTCGAGCAGCTCGGATGTACGCATCGGCCGAGCTAAAAGCATTGAATGCCTCCTTTGAAAAGTCGGGGTCACGAAGAGCGGCCCTCCAACGATGATGATTCATGGCGCTCTCCACTTCAGAGTTCGTGACGGACATATCGTCCGAATCCTCTGCGGAATGACAGTTCGGCGCCACTCCCGTGTCAGCCCCCATCCTTAGGGCAGGGTCTGGAACCCGACTACTGGAGGCACGACCGGCAGGTTCCCCGGACATAGTCGGGCGGACACTTTTTCTGATAGAATGCAGCAAATGGCATAACAATTTGATGTGGCGATCAGGAGATGTATTTTCAAAAAGAAAGCCTTACCTCTTTGATGAAGGTTCCGACGTATTATTGTTTGCCTTTTTCTTCGAAGACGTGCTCGGCGCAGGCTCCGCTCTCCTCGGAGATGCTTCTGGTGCATGTTGTGACGTCGAGCG
This sequence comes from Triticum urartu, assembly GCF_003073215.2. Lineage (NCBI taxonomy): Eukaryota > Viridiplantae > Streptophyta > Magnoliopsida > Poales > Poaceae > Triticum > Triticum urartu. Next base: position 207,388,726 of record NC_053023.1, on the reverse strand, counting down.
CCTCCCCTTTGGAACACAAAATAGTGCGGTGGGTGAGGCAAAATAAGGAAACTCTTTCGAAGAAGATGTCTCTTAAGTCACTTACATGCGAAGCAAGGAGGAGGCTGGGATAATCGGCAATGATGGGCACTTTCGTACCATCGTAGCTCTTCTGATAGAATACTCCATTCTCGAGCTCCAAAAATATGTCCGGATCTTCTTCGAATCCGGGGTCAAGGTCCCGGTTGTGACCCTCCGGCTGGGGGCGGGGCTATGGATCCCCTCGGTAGCCTTCCGACATTCCTGTTGCGAGTGGATAGGTTACTATCCATAAAAAATGATTCAGGGAGAGGAGTAAAATGGTCGGATTGGAGATTACCCGGCTAGGAGGATTATACATGGATAATCCGTCTCGACATTGGAGACGAGTGAACTCCTCCTTCTCCCCTTTGTACAATTCGGCCAATATTTTGGCCAAAGCGGCGGGTTTTTTTGGACCCTTCTGACCGCAGCGTAAGGTGTCATCTTCCCCATTGTCGTGCCACATGGGTAGCCCTCTATATTGGAGTGGTTGGACCCCCCGTACTATGGAGATCGCCATTACCTCGATTATTGATAATCCGGACTAGGCGAGCGTCTTAATCTTACCCATCAGCTGACTGACTTCCGTGTTGTCCTCCTCCTCGAGGCTCCGAGGATGCCAGTTGTGGCGTTTCTTCAACGAAGCGCTTGAAAATTCGGGGACCCATTCGGACTGGGCCAGGAAGAGCGACGTCGTCAATATAGAACCATTCGGAAGGCCACTCTTCGGAAGCCTTTTTTCGGCATGCCGAACAGGTATCCGGTCCCAGCGATGCACCACACTTTGGATCCTCCCACTTTGAATATTGATCCCCCTTGATTACGAGGGATGAGGCAGAACAATTTTCACCATAATTCAAAATGAGCCTCACAGCCCAGGAATAGCTGACATAGAGCAACGTAACCCGCGATGTGCAGGATGGAGGCAGGAGTGAAACTGTGCAGTTGGAGGCCATAATACCCTAGCAGTCCTCGGAGGAAGGGATGGATTGGAAATCCGACGCCTCTTAGCAAGAAGGGAACAAAGCATACTCGTTCCCCCTGGACGGATTGGGGAAATTCTCCGCCTGAACCCCGCCGTTGAAGGACGTTAATCCTGCTCGGACGGGGACCAGATCCGCGGGAGGAAGAAAGCCCTGTTTTGCAGCTTTGCCAGCTGACCGTGAGATACGGAGCATCTCTCCCAATCACCCTTTTCGGAGCCGTGGGGATGAGAGGAAGATCTGGGAGTGCTAGCCATGTTGGAGTGGTTCCTCTTAGCGAGCTCTGAGGATTTTTTTTCACAGGGTGTGGAATGGATTTGAGATCTATTCTCTTTAAATAGGCACCTCTCTTGTATGGTCAGGGTGGTATGTGCAAAAATACCCCGACCTCTCGTATTCGCTCGACACGTGGAAGCTGAAGCCAGGAAGGCGTGGAAGCCGATGGGCGCGACATTAAATGGAAAAGCCGAATACTGCTCTTTAAGTCAGGGACTTTGAAGTAATCAGAGGAGGAACCCGCCTTGCAATGCCGAAGACGATCTGCGCACCGGACACCTCGTCATTGAAGTCTGGTTCGGGGGCTACTGAGGGAGTCCTGGACTAAGGGGTCCTCGGGCGTCCGGCTTATTGGACATGGGCCAGACTATTGGGCCATGAAGATGCAAGATAGAAGACTTTCTCCCATGTCCGGATAGGACTCTCCTCTGCGTGGATGGCAAGCTAGGCGGCCAGATGTACTATTTCCTTTCTATGTAACCGACTTTATACAACCCTAGTTCCCTCCGGTGTCTATATAAACCGGATGGTTTAGTTCATAGGTACGATCATAATCAGATAGGCTAGACCTTTATGGTTTTAGCCATTACGATCTCGTGGTAGATCAACTCTTGTAACCCCTATACTCGTCAATATTAATCTAGTAGGACATAGGGGTTTACCTCCATCGAGAGGGCCCGAACCTGGGTAAACATTGTGTTCCCGGTCTCCTGTTACCATCAACCTCAGACGCACAGTTCGGGACCCCCTACCCGAGATCCACCGGTTTTGACACCGACAGTGAGAAAGCAAGTTGGATGCACACCCACTTAGTTTCTTTTGTTGAGCTTTCATACATTTATAGCTCTAGTGCATCCGTTGCATGGCAATCCCTAGTCCTCGCATTGATATCAATTGATGGGCATCTCCATAGCCCGTTGATTAGCCGCATCGATGTGAGACTTTCTCCCTTTTTTGTCTTCTCCACACAACCTCCATCATCATATTCTATTCCACCTATAGTGCTATGTCCATGGCTCGCGCTCATGTATTGCGTGAAAGTTGAAAAAGTTTGAAAATACTAAAGTATGAAACAATTCCTTGGCTTGTCATCAGGGTTGTGCATGATGGGAGCATTTTTTGTGACGAAAATGAAGCATGGCCAAACTATATGATTTTGTAGGGATGAGCTTTCTTTGGCTATGTTATTTTGAGAAGACATATTGCTTGGTTAGTATGCTTGAACTATTATTATTTTTATGCCAATATGAAACTTTTGTATTGAATCTTTTGGATATGAATATTCATTCCACAATAAAGAAAATTACATTGAAAATTATGTTAGGAAGCATTACACATCAAAAATCCTGTTTTTATCATTTACCTACTCAAGGACGAGCAGGAATTAAGCTTGGGGATGCTGATACGTCTCCAACATATCTATAATTTTTGATTGTTCCATGCTATTTTATTATCTATTTTGGATATTTAATTGGCTTTAATATGCTCTTTTATATTATTTTTGGGACTAACCTATTAACCGAAGGCCCAGTTCCAGTTTCTGTATTTTGCCTATTTCAGTGTTTCGCAGAAAAGGAATATCAAACGGAATCAAAACGGAACAAAACCTTTGTGAGGATCTTTCTTGGAACAAACACAATCCAGGAAACTTGGAGTGGAAGTCAGAGACACAACGAGGCGGCCACGAGGCAGGAGGACGCGCCCCCACCCTCGTGGCCCCTCGTAGCTCCACCAACGTACTTCTTTCGCCTATATATACTCTTATACCCTAAAAACATCCAGGAGAGCCACGAAACCACTTTCCCACCATTGCAACCTTCTGTACCCGTGAGATCCCATCTGGGGACCTTTTCCGGCGATCTGCCGAAGGGGGAATCGATCACAGAGGGCTTCTACATCAACACCATAGCCTCTCTGATGATGCGTGAGTAGTTTACCACAGACCTTCGGGTCCATAGTTATTATCTAGATGGCTTCTTCTCTCTCTTTGGTTCTCAAGACAAAGTTCTCCTCGATGTTCTTGGAGATCTATTTGATGTAATATTCTTTTGCGGTGTGTTTGCCGAGATCCGATGAATTGTGGATTTATGATCAAGTTTATCTATGAACAATATTTGGTTCTTCTCTGAATTCTTATATGCATGTTTTGATATCTTTGCATGTCTCTTTTAATTATCGGTTTAGTTTGGCCTACTAGATTGATCTTTCTTGCAATGGGAGAAGTGCTTAGCTTTGGGTTCAATCTTGCGGTGTCCTTTCCCGGCGACAGTAGGGGCAGCAAGGCACATATAGTATTGTTGCCATCGAGGATAAAAGGATGGGTTTTATATCATATTGCTTGAGTTTATCCCTCTACATCATGTCATCTTGCCTAAAGCATTACTCTGTTCTTATGAACTTAATACTCTAGATGCATGCTGGATAGCGGTCGATGTGTGGAGTAATAGTAGTAGATGCAGAATCATTTCGGTCTACTTAACACGGACGTGATGCTTATATTCATGATCATGCCTAGATATTCTCATAACTATGTGATTTTCTATCAATTGCTCGGCAGTAATTTGTTCACCCACCGTAATACATGCTATCATGAGAGAAGACACTAGTGAAACCTATGGCCCCCGGGTCTGTTTTATATCATATAAGTTTCCGATCTACAATTCTAGTTTCTATTTATTTTATTTTGCAACCTTTAATTTCCAATCTATACAACAAAAATACCAAAAATATTTATCTTATTATCTTTACCAGATCTCACTTTTGCAAGTGGCCATGAAGGGATTGACAACCCCTTTATCGCGTTGGTTGCAAGGTTCTTGATTGTTTGTGCAGGTACTAGGCGACTTGCGTGTAATCTCCTACTGGGTTGATACCTTGGTTCTCAAAAACTGAGGGAAATACTTACGCTACTTTGTTGCATCACCCTTTCCTCTTCAAGGGAAAACCAACACATGCTCAAGAGGTAGCAGAGGCTTCGTCGAGGGGGCTTCTGGTCCGGACTACTAGCAGACAGGTGGCTTCCGTGCTCATCGTGGTGGCCGCGAAGGCAGAAATCGCCATCGTCAGCCTCCGTCACCTACTGCTATGGTTACCGATGTTGCGGAGCTGACGAGTTCCGCGGACGTGGTGGCGATTGTGCAGACGCCAGCGTTGTCAGGCCAGGCCATGGCCGCGGTGACGGCACTGGCTACGGCGGCGATACCTGAGGTGGAGCCCAGTGCGGTGGGTACTGTCAGAGGGCCCGAGAAATCAGATGGTGATCGAGCTACCAAGTGGGCCCGGAAGAAGGAGAAGATGATGTGTTATCGCTGTGGTGAGCAGGGGCACTTTATTGAAGAGTGCGTGTCTGAGCTCTGTGACACTTGCCTCAAGCCGGTGCATGAGATCGGGGAATGACCGATACAGCGTGAACCGATGACGAGTGTTACTATAAATGGAGTGTGTTACACCGAGTTAATGTTCTTTGGGTCCCCTAGTGCAAGGGATATCCCTGAGGCACCACAGAGCGTGACTACGGGGGTGGTCAAAGTGACAAAAGGTGTCTTGTCTGACGCACAGATCATATAGAGGATGAATGAGCTGGCTCCAGGTAACTTTCAGTGGGAGCTGATTAGACTCGAGGCCAACATGTACGAGGTTGAGTTTCCAACTACTGAGGACCTACAGAGACTTCTGAGTTTTGGGTTGTATAGAGTCCCTGGCACCGAGTGTATCCTTGAGTTTCATGAGTGGAAGAAGGTCGAGCCGAAGGGAAAGCCTCTTACTCAGCTTTGGTTACGGTTCTCGGGGGCACCGTCCAAGCCTCTGAATGATGTTCGGGTCGCAGACAGCTTGGGGAATCTTGTTGGGAAGACCGAGCGGGTGGACATGGCCTTTACCCGAGCTAACGGGGTGGCGAGGTTGCTAGTTAGTGTTCTGGACATTGAGTTTGTACCAGATGTGGTTAAGTGGACGCATGCTGGCATGATCTTTAACCTCAAGATTGAGTTTGGGGACACTGATTTATTCACTGAGGCTTTGACTGGAAATGATGTTGATATGCTTGATAAGGATGACGGATCTGGCAACAAGGAGTTGAGCGAGGATGATCGTGGACGAGATATGTCCACGAACCTGGGTTCTAACCTCGCTTCAGTGGCGCCTGGAAAGGGGACCCCCACGCATACGTCGGCGCCTATGAACTCACTGAGATTTGGATCGTTTGAGCCCGCCTCGGCACCTCCTAGCCCATGGAGTGAGCGGGTGGAGTGTGATGATGAACAGTCGCTTCCCCCGCTTGATTTTGAGGTTCTTGCTACTTCTGTTAGTGGATGTTCCGATGTTTCTAGTGTAATGGTGTCCTCTGCGGAGGGTGCTTCTTTTTCCGTGGCTCCGGAGACGGTGCTCGGGCATGTCGAGGGAGGAGATGTTGTTGGGAGGTGGCCCCTGGTTCTCCCGCCACTCGCCTTCGGTGTGATGCTTCGCCAGAGCCGCGGAGCTTGGTGTTGTCCTGTGCGGTGGAGGCCGTGTCAGCCGGGGCGGTTGAGGCCGGGCGGGGCGTCGGGGTTGGTGGCAGATCGGGAGGGAGGCGTGGGCAGGTGGGCTCAGCCCCTACCTCCCCCTTGGTGCCCCTGGAGGGGGCGGCCCCTACTACGACACTGGGATTTGGGTCGGCCTGCCTGGGCGCGCAGGGTCCCAGGAAGGTGGCGGCTAGACGATCTTCGCCGTCGGCACGGGGCAACACCCCTATTGTTTCAGATCCGTCTAGCCCTGTTGGGGGTACAGCAGGTGGCCTTACCTCGAACGGAGCCACGCGGGACGATATCATTGCTTTTGGAGGGATACTGGATCCTGTGTCCACTGGTCGACGAATGAGTTGTCGCCTCAAAGATCAATCGGATGTTGATGACATGCAGCTGCGATGCGCCATGCAGGCGGCCAAGCTTCGTGATATTAAGGTCACTACGGGTATGTCAGTCAACACCTCCAATTCTATTCTGCATTTTTCTAGCGATGATATTATTCATAATGCAACTCAGTTGGGTGTTTCACTAGGTAGTAATGATAGTGAAATTTCTAAATCCATAAATGATATCCTGGATCTTGAAGCGGAGCGTGCCTTAGAAATGATTCGGAACTTAGCGGCTATTAAACCCATGAATAATTCGGAGATAGATGCATTGGGAGTTCGGGTCCTTGATAGCTTTTGTGCGGATCTTGCACCCTCTCTTCCTGACACCGAGGAAGATGAATGTTCTGTCTCACCGAGGGATTCCGTTATTACTGATTCTCAGGTGGCTAGATCCACTGAGCTTGGTTATGAGGACCGAGTTGAGGATCAAAACAAGCCTAAAGGCAAATGAAAATGAAAGATTTATCCAGCTTCGGCTGTGCGTAGAAGTGCTAAGATCCGGACCACTAAAAAATTTCATGATGAAATGTGAAAGGAATTTTTTGGAATAGCAAAGGTCTTAAGGACTTTGCTAGAGAAGGTTTCTAGCTGATGCTTCAATAGAACACAAGTTGGATTTTATCGCCCTTTCTGAGACTGGTAGGGACAACTTTACTCCCCAGTTTCTTAGTACTCTATCGGGAGGTGTCGACTTTGACTGGCACGGTCTGCCTCCAAGAGGGAGATCCGGTGGGATTTTACTTGGGTTTAAGTGTGATTCTTTGGAAGTCCGGAATGTGGTTATGGGTGATTTTGAGGTTAAGTTTCGGGTCAGATCGAAGGCCGATGGATTTAACTGGGCTTTGGTGGTGGTATATGGTGCCGCGCAGCCTGAACTCAAACCATATGTTTTTGGCGGATTTAGTCAGTATTTGTGGTAGCGAGCAGCTCCCAATTCTGGTTGGGGTGATTTCAATATTATCCGTAGACGGGATGAAAAAAACAATGATAACTTTGACTACAGATGGTCGTTTATGTTTAATATTATCATCGAAAGCTTGGATCTTAGAGAGATAGAGCTGTCCGATAGAAAATTCACTTGGGCCAATTCATTACCAACCCCGATGTTTGAGAAAATGGACCGTGTCCTCGCTAGCGTCAAATGGGAACAAAATTTAACCCTGGTAATGGTCCATGCGTTATCCCGTGCCATTTCCGATCATACACCATTGCTTGTTGGCTCTGGAGAGGCAACGCATCTGGGAAACAAGAACACTTTTTCTTTCGAATTAGCGTGGTTTGAAAGAGATGGGTTCCTGGATTTGATAGCCAGAGAATGGGCTAAAGATTCGGGAGGGAGGTCGAATGTTGAGAGATGGCAAAACAAGATAAGGCACCTAAGGAAGTTCTTACGTGGATGGGCCAAACATTTAAGTGGGATATATAAGGTTGAAAAGGATAGACTCCTTCTACTTATTCAATCCCTAGACTTGAAGGCTGAGTTCTCCATTCTAGATACCAGGGAGTTGGAAACTAAAATGGAGGCGGAGATGCGACTAAAAGAGCTTCTTCGAGAGGAGGAATTGAAGTGGGCATTGCGTGCGAAAGTTCGCAAAATCGTCCAAGGGGATGATAACACCCAATTTTTCCACATGATTGCGAATGGCAAACATCAAAAGAAGAGATTTTCAGCTTGAGCAAGATGAGGGGACGATTTTAGGGCAGGAAAACTTAAAATTATATATCACGAACTACTATAAGCAGTTGTTTGGGCCTCTAGAGGATAATTTCATATCCTTGGATGAGTCAAGGATAGTGGATGTGCCTCAGGTTGCTGCAGATGAGAACGATATTTTGACCGCTCCGTTTTCGGAGAAAGAGATGTTTGAGGCTATATCACAAATGAAGAATAAGAAAGCTCTAGGCCCGGAAGGTTTTCCGGCGGAGTTTTATAAGAAGCGCTGGCACATTATTAAGGGGGACTTGATCCCGTTGTTCCATGATTTATTCTGTGGGCAGTTACAGTTGTCTCACTTAAATTACGGAACAATTACTTTGCTTCCTAAGAAAATAGAGGCCACATAGATTGAGCAATTCAGGCCAATCTGTCTTCTTAATGTGAGCTTTAATTTTTTACTAAGGTGGGGACTAATAGGCTTACACAGATTGCGCGTACTGTGGTGCAGCCTTCCCAAACCGCTTTCATGCCGGACAGAAACATCCTAGAAGGGGTTGTACTTCTGCATGAAACGCTCCATGAGATCCACACGAAAAAATTAGATGGGGTGGTTTTCAAAGTGGATTTTGAAAAAGCGTACGATAAAGTAAAATGGCCATTCCTTCAGCAGGCATTGCGCATGAAAGGATTTGATCAGGCCCGGAGAAACCAGGTTGATTGTTTCACACGAAAAGGGAGTGTTGGAATCAAAATGAATGACGACATAGGTAATTACTTCCAGACACACAAAAGCCTGAGGCAAGGTGACCCGATGTCACCGATTCTTTTCAACATAGTGGTCGACGTGTTGACAATCCTAATAGGAAGGGCTAAGGATATGATGGCCAAGTAGGTGGCCTAGTTCCACATTTAGTGGATGGCAGAGTGTCAATCCTTCAGTATGCTGATGATACTATCATCTTCATAGAGCATGATTTGGCAAAAGCAAGAAACATGAAGCTTGTGTTATGCATGTTCGGACAATTATCGGGGATAAAGATTAACTTCCATAAAAGTGAATTGGTCTGCTTTGAAAGAGCTAAAGATGAACAAGATGCTTACAAAAAATTGTTCGGCTATGAATTGGGATCTTTACCCTTCACGTATTTGGGTATACCAGTTCACCAGCACAAGCTTTCTAACAAAGAATGGAAGTGCATTGAGGATCGATTTGAAAAGAAACTAAGCTGTTGGAAGGGCAAGCTTATGTCATACGGAGGCTGATTAATTCTCATTAATTCGGTTCTTACGAGTATGCCTATGTTTCTCTTGTCCTTTTTTGAGGTACCAGTTGGATTCCGGAAAAGGCTAGACTTCTATCGATCGTGCTTCTTCTGGTAGAGTGATGAATTAAAACGAAAATATAGACTTGCTCAATGGGATATCATTTGCAGATCGAAAGACCAAGGGGGTCTCGGCATTGAAAACTTAGAGCTGAAGAATAGATGTTTACTCAGCAAGTAGTTGTTTAAGCTATCTATAGAGACGGATGCCACATGGGCACCTATCCTACGGAACAAGTACCTTAATTCCAAAACATTATCCCAGGTGACGGTGAGGCCGACTGATTCACCTTTTTGGAAAGGACTGATGAGAGTGAAATCAACTTTTTTCAACAGGACAAAATTTGTAGTTGGAAATGGTACTGCCACGAGGTTCTGGGAGGACACATGGCTAGGGGAGACGCCCCTTGCACTCCAATATCCATCTCTCTATAATATTATGCAGCGAAGAGAAGCCTACATTGCAACAGTATTGCAGTCCAATCCTCTGAATATCCAATTCAGGAGGACTCTAGCGGGAAATCGTTGGGAAGCTTGGCTCCACCTAGTGCGAAGATTGATGGAGGTCCACCTTTCTCAACAACCTGATCGGTTGAGCTAGAAACTAACAAAGAATGGAGAGTTTTCAGTTAAATCCATGTATTTGGATGCTATCAATTCTAGTGCTATTCCTCGTTCGAAACATGTGTGGAAAGTCAAAATACCTTTAAAAATCAAAGTGTTTATGTGGTTTGTACATAAACAAGTCATTCTAACCAAGGACAATTTGGCAAAACTCAATTGGACAGGATCTACAAGATGTAGTTTATGTGATAAGGACGAATCCATCAAACACCTCTTTCTCGACTGTCCCTTGGCAAAAAAATTGTGGCGGATAGTGCACTTAGCATTTAATAGTACTCCTCCTAATACCATCAACACATTATTTGGGACGTGGTTAGATGGGTTAGATTCCGAAACTGCGAGACATATCCATGTAGGAGTATGTTCTTTATTATGGGCAGTCTGGAACCGCAGAAACGATTTGGTTTTTAATAGAACAACAAAAATTCATTTCTTGCAGGTTATCTTCCGGGCCACTACACTCATCCGTATGTGGTCGCTACTCACTCCGACGGAGGCCAAGAAGCGTTTGGTTACTGGATCTATCGATGGAAGACGGAAGCTCGGGATATCTTCAAGCGGTTTGGATGACGGTCATTTAATAGGATAGGTCTTTAGTTTCCTATCTTATATTTTTGCCTGTCGGTTGTGGCTTTCCTGTCATGTTGCTTATGCTCTTTGTGAGCTTTTTTACTTTTGAGACCTGAAAACCTTTATAGAACATTTTGCTTTTTTATTAATAATATGGCCGTATGCATTATTCTGATGCAGAAGCCGGGGCCTAACCCTTTTTCAAAAAAAAAACGCACGGTCACATTGCTAGTCAACTAAACAGCATATACGCTTAGTGTAGGAAGAAAAGAGACCAAGCGCCTGGTGCATGATTTTTCGGCAAAGGCCCAGGCTGACGCCAGGATGTAACATGACAACTGCTAATCTACCAAGATTAGGATCCCGTCACCTGGGCTAAGCGCCCCGCAATGGAGATGCCCTAACGAAACCACACACGCCCTCAAGGTTGCCTAAAATGTCATCATCATCCCTTCCTCCCGAGCAGGTGATTCAAACTTCGTCGTTGACGACCAATCAAGACCGCTTTGAATGAAAGACACAAGAGAACCTCATCGGCCATAGCCAACAATCGGCTCTAGACATCGAGGAGAGGCAGCTCCGATTTTGCTGATGTGCTTCACAGAAGAAAGTTGCAAGCTTCACAGGGGCCTAGTACGGTGAAACCTCCGAAGAGCATCGTTCGCTGAAATCATTCTTATGGAGTCATTGTTGCCGCAGAGGCCCCGCCACACGCAACACCAAATTCTCTGTCACGGTAAGAAACAAACATAGGCTCACTTATTGACTGGCCAAACCATCAACATGAGAGAAACGAGCGAGGACTTACCATCACCGGTTGGGCAACCGAGTCTTACTAGAGTTAGTAGTAGCTAATGTGAGACAAGTTAGTACTCCCTTCGTCCGAAAATACTTGTTATTAAAATAAATAAAAAAGAGATGTATTTAGAACTAAAATACATCTAGATACGTCCTATTTTCTCTATTTTAATAACAAGTATTTCTTGACGGAGGGAGTAGTAGCTGTCGTATTGTCCCCCAAGGAAATGTGTGCTAGTACTAGTGCTGACGTGTGAGGTTAGAAATCATGTGTACACACACACCAATGTTTGAGCTTATAACAGTGAATTTGAGAAAAGAAAAAGAACAGATAAATGATTGCTTCCTGCTGACCAGCCCAACTTTCGGCCAATAACACGTGGGCCATACAATGAAGGTAGATCCCGCGGTCACGCATCGTTCACGTTGTCCCTATCTTATCCATTTCCTTTCTCTTCTCTTCCACTTTTTCTCATCCGCAATTTGTCTAGAAAGAATTTCTTATTTAACACTGTTTTCAATTTGGTTTCCTTATTTGACACTAAAAAATATTCCATCTGTCCGAAAATACTTGTCATCAAAATGAATGAAAATAGATGTATCTAGAACTAAAATACATCTAGATACATTCTTTTTGATGACAAGTATTTTCGGACAAAGGGAGTATATATTTTTCTATCTAACACCAACTTAAATTTTGTTCCCAATATAACACTTCCGCCATTTTTTGACCTAAAGGTGTTAAATGACATGTGAAATGACAAGTTTACCCCTGACACTAGAAGCACCTAGGTCGAGTAAGTTCATTGTCATTGGCTTTCGCCCAGCCCACAATCCCTCGCACTCGGGAACACTTGGCGGCACAACACGTGGATTGCCGCGTCGCTCCAGAGCACCAACCGAAGTAAGCCTTCCTTGCCGCACGCTGCACGAGCATAAGTTGCAGTGGGCTGCGTTGTGCAGGGTCTTTCGCGTCTGCATGCCGGATCTAAAGCAGACGGCGAGCTGTGACCTCAATCTGCACAAGCCGATCGATGGTTCCAGCTAGTGAAACTGGTCAAGGCGGGGGCGGCTAAGGCGCAGCGGACAGGAGCTTCCGTACGTTTGGCGAGCCTGTGATGGAGTGTTGGTTTAGTTCCTCCAAGTGCGGCACACGTAAGTGGAAAGATAGCTCACAAGCACACAAGCAGCTCGATTGATGTTGTCTCTAGCCGCCTATATACGTATGTACTTGAGCCTTGCTTGCGCTACTTGTTAGTAGTCTGTTCATTTTCTTACACTAACCATGGACCTCATCCTTAAATAAGACATCGGAATAAAGAAAAGGACCACATAGATGTTCAAGGGCATAATTGTCATTTCATGTTCCATTTAACACCGTTTGCATAAAAAATGAATGAAAGTATTATATTGAGAATAAAATTTAAAGTTTCTGTTAGATAAGAAAGAAATATTTTTTAAGTGTCAAACAGGGAAAGAAATTTTAGACAATGTTAAATAAGGAATTTTCTCATTTGTCTATGCGCGCGCTCTCTTCCTCTTTTGCATCAGCCCTCCCGCACTAACGAGCTCGCTACAGCCAACACACGTCGACCCACTGCTGTGAGCCCCTTCTCCCTTCCCCGCATGTTCCTGCCACCACATGGTGCAACCCAGGAGCTGCAATGCAGAGGCCCCACGGTGTGGCGAGCCAGGCTGCAACGAACATGAGCTAGGCTCCTTCCCAGCCGCGCTAAACAATCAAGATCGTTGTTTGCAATCGGCCGGATTTGGTGCTACAACCACGACTACCGTGTGCTTGACCACGGCGATGCGTCGTGCTGAAACTGGTCGTGTCCATGCTAGAGCAGGCGATACGACTTGTTGGAACCGATGGCGAAATTTTCTACAACCGTCAACCGGCGACCATGGTGCTGCAAACCAGGCGACACACGTGCTCCCCGTCAGCGATGTTTCGCTTCAACCGGCGAGCCGCGACGCTGGTGAACGATGATGCTGGAACTGGAGAGTGAGGATGCTGCAACCACATGGGCTTGGAGCTTGTCTATACTGGTGTGACGCCTTCGATTTAATCGTGGACTAATCATACATGCAAATATGCACGATCAAGATCAGAGACTCACGAAAAGATACCATAACATAACTGTAAACACAAATTAAAGTCATACAAGTTTCATATTACAAGTCAGGGGTCTTCAGGGCTCGAATGCATAAGCTCGAATATAAACGAGTCAGCGAAAGCAACAAAATCTAAGTACAGATATAAGTTAAACAAGTTTGCCTTAAGAAGGCTAGCACAAAAGCAACGTCGACCGAAAAGGCAAGGCCTCTTGTCTGGAAGCCTCCTAACTACTCCTGGTCGTTGGCGGTCTTCACGTAGTAGTTGGCATCCTCGGGGTAGTAGTAGTCGTTGTCGATGGTGGCATCTGGCCCCTGGGGTACGTCATCTGATCGCAGCAATCGGGTATATGGGAAAAGAAGTAGCAAAACAACCGTGAGTACTTATCCAAAATACTCGCAAGACTTACATCAGATCTATGCTAAGTATGCACCAGTATCAAATGAATGGGGCTATATCTCTGGACTGAACTGTATAAATGCCTGAAGAGAAGGGAAAACCTAGCCTATCGAAGACTAACATCTTGAATCATCTTGCAGCATTAGAAGAGTGCAGATTAGCATATTATAGGTAGCAAGCATGTTTTAGTATTAACATCCAAAGATCCTTCATCAACTCCCTACGAGAAAGCAATCCCGGAGCCATCATATCCAATTATCATCTCCAGTATCCAGTTCTAATTGTATAGATGGGGATACAACTCCAAGTCGTCCTATTACCATGGACACGACTATTCAAATATATATACTTCCCTGCAGGGGTGCACCAAATTACCCAACACGCTCGATCACTCTGGCCGGACACACTTTATTGGGTCATGCCCGTCCTCGGAAGATCAACACGTCGTAGCCTTACCTAGGCTCAACAGAGAGGCCAGCACGTCGGCCTACATCATAAGCGCAGGGGTCTTGGGGCCATCGCCCTTTGCACTCCTGCATGTTGCATGGGCGGCCCGGAGCAGACCCACCCCCTAATACAAGCGTAGGTGGTTTCCCGTCCAACCGAGCGCGCGCCGCTCAATCGCTGACGTTCGAAGAGCTTCGGCTAATACATACGATGTCGAGTCCTCATAACTGTTCCCGCATGGTGGTTAGTGCATATAGGTCAAAGACCAACTCAGATCAAATACCCAATCTCATTAGTGTCTTGGGAGCACACGGTGACGACCAGTGCTCCTGTCGCCCCGTCTCGAGGACTTACGGCAAGGGCCAGGCCCAGCCCACTCCAGGGCGGTCTGCCTGCCCGAGCGTGCCTCGTAATTATCTTGCGGGTAGCCTCCAGGTCAACCCGAATTCACATCACTCTCGCGGGTACCCCTCGAGGCCGACCGTCTTTCATATTGTGATAAGGTAAAGTCAAAGTAACAGTGTGTCCAAAACAAATCCAAGGAATCACTCTCAATGGATTCCACTTGATGTAACCGTCAAGGTGAACTTGGAGGAATCACCCTCGAGGTTCACACTTGAGGTGTTGCACGACAGAGTTGTATCGGGAGTGGTGAAGGAGGAATTAGCCTCGATGACCATGACTGATTAGTTACACTACAGAGTTTTATCAGGAGTGTGTTACGAGGTATCACCCTCGGCACTCGTTAATAGCTCTGCAGAGTCATATAACTAAAAGGGGGTGAGGTGATGTGTCGGGCCCTAGACGTCGACCACGTTAATCGAGTCATCGATGATGAAGCAGGGGCAACAGGGACAAGGTGATGGGTCATCGATGGATCACTGACCGACCTATACTAAGCATATAGGGTAAGCAGGTAAAGTACAAAAGCAGGTTACAAAAGTAGGTTGTGCATCAGAATAGGAACAAACATTTATAGTAGCAAAATCTAATGCAAGCATCAGAGAGAATGGAATGGGTGATATCGGAATAATCAAGGGGGTTTGCTTGCTTGGAAGCTCTGCTGAGAAGGAGGGGTCATCGATACTGTAGTCGTACGGGGCAGTAGCGTCAGTCTCGGTGTCTACCGGGGAGAAGAGGGTGAAGAAACAATAAATATAAAGCAAACATATGCAACACAATGCATGACATGACAATATGCAGTGATAGGTGTGTCTTAACGCAATGCTAGGTGATACAGACGAAGAGAGAAAACATCCGGGAATGTTTTCCCAGTGTTTGGCATTTTTCAGACAGATGAATCGAAGGGGATGGATCCATGTTAGCTATTCTAGAGGCGTGTGACAGATTAACAGATGACATATTCGGATTCATCATATTTTTTTGAGCAACTTTCATATATAAATTATTTTTATCCGAGTTACGGATTATTTTCTGTAAATTTTCTAAGTTTTAAGAATTTTCTAGAATTACTATATTTAATTTAATTCAAAAAATATATTAAACATAAATGCTATGGATACACAGAAAGTGTGCATGTGTGGCTGACAATGGACACAATTGACTGGGTCAACTGCCTAGTCAGCAGAGGCTGACCAGGTCAGCTCTATCCATTTAAACAATGTCAGGGCCCAACATGTCAGTGAGACATTTATCTAAACGATTTAATTAACCACATTAATTAATTAGAACGATCGGGCCTAGCTGTCCGTGGCTGATTAGCAATTAGGTTAATTTAACAGGGTTAATCGTTTCAATTTAGCGAGGGGCCTCAGTGGTGAGTGGCTAATTAGGAGGCGGGTTAGCGGCTAATAGCACTAAGTGGCCGGTTTAGCCGCGGTTAGCCGCCCGCATGAAACAGAGGGCGTCGGGGGTTGCCCGTCCGGCCAACTCCGGCTTCGGTTAGCCGCACGGGTGGGGCATTGGGTAGCAACTGCTCCGGCGCATCGTGTAGTGGGCGCAGGACAGCTGGGGGTGGCCTACAGCGACGGCGAGGTCGAGCGGGCGGCAACCGAAGCTAGGGGCGTGACAGCGAGCGTGCGAGTGCTGGCGCGACCACGCAAGTAGGGGAGCATGTGGGCGCGCGGCCAGACGGCCAGAGCGTGCGGGAGCAGAGCAGGGACACACGAGGGACGTGGTCAACACTTGGCGCAGCCGATGCTGGTGAGCGCGAGCTCAACCGCGGCGGTGATGGCGACGAACGGCGACTGAAACGAGGAGGAAGTGGGGGAGGACTGATACGTCCATTTTGCATCATGTTTTCTTACTGTTAGTTATAATGTTTTTATCCATAATAATGCTTTTAGGAGTAATTCTAATCTCTTTTCTCTCATAATTTGCAAGATACACACCAAGAGGGAGAATTCCGGCAGCTGGAAATCTGGACCAGGAAAAGCTACGTCAGGCTACCTATTCTACACAACTCCAAACAAGCTGAAACTTCATGAGGATTTTTTTATGGAATATATAAGAATTATTGGAGTAAATAACTACCAGAGGGGGCCCACCAGGTGGGCACAACCCACCTGGGCATGCTAGAGAGTCCAAGCACGCCCTGGTGGGTTGTGCTCACCCAGGCGCACCTTCGGTGCCCATCTTCTGGTATATAGGTCATTTTGACCTAGAAAAAAATAAGGAGAGGACTTTCGGGACGGAGCGCCGCCGTCTCGAGGCGGAACTTGGGCAGGAGCACTTTTCCCTCTGGCGGAACGATTCCGCCGGGGGAACTTCCCTTCCGGAGGGGGAAATCATCATCCTCATCATCACCAACAACTCTCCCATCTTGGGGAGGGCAATCTCCATCAGCATCTTCAACAGCACCATCTCATCTCAAACTCTAGTTCATCTCTTGTGTTCAATCTTGTTACCGGAACTATAGATTGGTGGTTGTGGGTGACTAGTAGTGTTGATTACATCTTGTAGTTGATTACTATATGGTTTATTTGATGGAAGATTATATGTTCAGATCCAATATGCTATTTAATACTCCTCTGATCATGAGCATGTTTATCATTTGTGAGTAGTTACTTTTGTTCTTGAGGTCACGGGAGAAATCATGTTACAAGTAATCATGTGAACTTGATATGCGTTCGATATTTTGATAGTATGTATGTTGTGATTCCCTTAGTGGTGTCATGTGAACGTCGACTATATGACACTTCACCAGGGTCTAAGGGAATGCATTGTGGAGTAGCAATTAGATGATGGGTTGCGAGACTAACAGAAGCTTAAACCCCCGTTTATGCGCTATTCCGTAAGGAACCGATTGGATCTAAAAGTTTAATGCTATGGTTAGAATTTATTCTTAATACTTTTCTCGTAGTTGCGGATGCTTGTGGGAGGGTTAATCATAAGTAGGAGGTTTGTTCAAGTAAGAACAACACCTAAGCACTGGTCCACCCACATATCAAATTATCAAAGTAGCAAACAAAAATCGAACCAACATGATGAAAGTGACTAGATAAAAATCATGTGTACCCTCAAGAATGCTTTGCTTATCATAAGAGACCGTTTTGGCCCGTCCTTTGCCTCAAAAGGATCGGGCTACCTTACTGCACTTTTGTTACTACTATTGTTACTTGCTTGTTACTAATTATCTTGCTATCAAACTACTTCGCTACTTACAATTTCAGCACTTGCAGACATTACCTTACTGAAAACTACTTGCCTCGTTGGGTTCGACACTCTTACTTCTCGAAAAGAGTTACAATTGATCCCCTATACTTGTGGGTCATCAAGACTATTTTCTGGCGCCGTTGCCGGGGAGTGAAGCGCCTTTGGTAAGGAAACATTTATATAGTGTGTTGACATTTATTGTCACTTGTTACTATGGAAAACAATCCTTTGAGGGGTTCGTTCGGGGTATCTTCACCTCGTCCGGAACCAAAATTAGCTACCCCTCAACCTGCTGCACCTACTAAAAATATTGAATATGAAATTCCTTCGGGTATGATAGAACAATTACTAGCTAATCCTTATGGAGGAGATGGAACTGGACATCCTGATATGCACTTGATATATGTGGAACATATTTGTCGATTGTTTAAGCTTGTAGGTTTACCCGGAAATGAAGTTATGAACCTTTATCTTTTAAGGGAAAAGCATTGGCATGGTATAGGCTATGTGATGATATTGGATCATGGAATTGGAATCGTTTGAAATTGGAGTTCCACCAAAAAATGTATCCTATGCATCTAGTTCATCGAGATCGGAATTATATATATAATTTTTAGCCTCGTGAAGGAGAAAGTATCGCTCTATCTTGGGGGAGGCTTAAGTCAATGTTATATTCATGCCCCAATCATGAGCTCTCAAGAGAAATTATTATCCAGAATTTTTATGCTCGGCTTTCTCGTAATGATCAAACGATGCTTGATACTTCTTTTGCTGGTTCTTCTATGATGAAGACTATTGAATTCTGGTGGGATCTTTTGGAAAGAATTAAACGCAACTTTGAAGATTGGGAATTTGATGAAGGTAAAGAGTCAGGTATTAAACTTAAGTATGATTGTGTTAATTTTTTTATGGATACTGATGCTTTTTAAAAGTTTAGCACTAAATATGGACTTGACTCAGAGATAGTATCCTCATTTTGTGAATCATTTGCTACTCATGTTGAACTCCCTAAAGAGAAGTGTTTTAAATATCACCCACCCAAACAAGAAATTAAAGAACCGGTACCAGTTAAAGAAGAAACTATACTTTATAATGTTGATCTAGTTGTTCCTTCTGCTTATATTGAGAAACCACCTTTCCCTGTTAGGATAAAGGAACATGCTAAAGTTTAGTGGTTAACAAAAGCTATATTAGAACACCTAAACCTGATGAACAAACCAAAGTAGAACCTAGCATTTCTATAGTTAAAGATCTCTTAGAAGAAGATATAGATGGGCATGATATTTACTTCTGTGAAGAAGCTGCTAGAATTGCCAAACTTGGTAAAAAAGATAAACATAGACCTGTTGTTGGCATGCCTGTCATCTCAGTTAAAATAGGAGATCATGGTTATCATGGTTTATGTGACATAGGTGCTAGTGTGAGTGTTATTCCTTACACCTTATATCAAGAAATTATGAATGACATAGCACCCGCAGAAATAGAAGACATAGATGTTACTATTAAACTTGCTAATAGAAACACCATATCACCAATCGGGATTGTTAGAGATGTTGAAGTCTTATGTGGGAAAATAAAACACCCTACTAATTTTCTTGTTCTTGGTTCCCCACAAGATGATTTTTGTCCCATTATCTTTGGTAGACCTTTCTTGAACACCGTTAATGCTAAGATAGATTGTGAGGAACAAACTATCGATGTTAGTTTTGGTGATGAGTCTCATGAGTTTAAATTTTCCAAGTTTAGTAGAAAGCTTCATGAAAAAGAAATGCCTAGTAAGAATGAATTAATTGGTCTTGCTTCTATTGATGTACCACCTACTGATCCTTTAGAACAATATTTGCTAGACCATGAAAACGATTTACATATGCATGAAAGAAATGAAATAGATAAAATTTTCTTTAAACAACGTCCTCTGCTTAAACACAATTTGCCTATTGAAACTCTAGGATTTCCTCCTCCACCTAAAGGTGATCCTGTGTTTGAATTAAAACAATTGCCAGACACTTTGGAATATGCTTATCTTGATGAAAAGAAGATATATCATGTTATTATTAGTGCTAACCTTTCAGAACATGAAGAAGAAAGATTATTGAAAGTTCTAAGGAAGCACCGAGTTGCTATTGGATATACTCTTGATGATTTAAAGGGCATTAGTCCCTCTCTATGTCAGCACAAAATTAATATGGCACCTGATGCTAAACCCGTTGTTGATCACCAACTTCAGTTAAATCCGAAGATGAGAGAAATGGTAAGAACGGAAATATTAAAACTTCTGGAAGCAGGTATAATCTATCCTATAGCTGATAGTAGATGGGTAAGTCTTGTTCATTGTGTTCCTAAGAAAGGTGGTATAAATGTTGTTCCTAATGATAAGAATGAACTTATTCCACAAAGAATTTTTACAGGCTATAGAATGGTAATTGATTTTAGAAAATTAAACAAAGCAACTATAAAAGATCATTACCCTTTGCCTTTTATTGATCAAATGCTTGAAAGATTATCTAAGCACACACACTTTTGCTTCCTGGATGGATATTTTGGGTTTTCACAAATACCTGTTTCTCAACCTGATCAAGAAAAGACCACTTTTACTTGTCCTTTTGGAACCTATGCTTATAGACGCATGCCTTTTGGTTTATGCAATGCACCTTCTACCTTTCAAAGATGTATGACTGCTATATTCTCTGACTTTTGTGAAAAGATTGTTGAGGTTTTCATGGATGACATTTCTGTTTATGGGAAGTCTTCTGATGATTGTTTAAGCAATCTTGATCGAGTTTTGCAGAAATGTGAACAAACAAATCTTGTCTTGAATTGGGAGAAGTGCCACTTTATGTTTAATGAAGGCATTGTCTTGGGTCATAAAATTTCTGAAAGAGGTATTGAAGTGGACCAAGCTAAGGTTGATGCAATTGAGAAAATGCCATGTCCTAAAGATATGAAAGGTATTCGTAGTTTCCTAGGTGATGCTGGTTTCTATAGGAGATTTATCAAAGACTTTTCTAAAATTTCTAGGCCTCTCACTAGTCTCTTGCAAAAGGATATTCCCTTTGTTTTTGATGATGATTGTTTATAAGCCTTTGAAACACTCAAGAAAGCCTTAATATCGGCGAGGTCGAGCGGGCGGCAGCCGGAGCTAGGGGCGCGACGGCGAGCATGTGAGTGCTGGCACGACCACGCGAGTAGGGGAGCGTGCGGGCGCGCAGCCAGACGGCCAGAGCGTGCGGGAGCGGAGCAGGGACACACGAGGGACGTGGTCGACACTTGGCGCAGCCGGTGCTGGTGAGCGCGAGCTCAACCGCGACGGTGATGGCGATGAACGGCGACTGAAACGAGGAGGAAGTGGGGGAGGACTGATACGTCCATTTTGCATCATGTTTTCTTAATGTTATTTATAATGTTTTTATCCATAATAATGCTTTTTGGAGTAATTCTAATGTCTTCCTAGTTCATCTCTTATGTTCAATCTTGTTACCGAAACTATAGATTCGTGCTTGTGGGTGACTAGTAGTGTTGATTACATCTTGTAGTTGATTACTATATGGTTTATTTGGTGGAAAATTATATGTTCAGATCCAATATGCTATTTAATACTCCTATGATCATGAGCATGTTTATCATTTGTGAGTAGTTACTTTTTTCTTGAGGTCACGGGAGAAATCATGTTGCAAGTAATCATGTGAACTTGATATGCGCTCCATATTTTGATAGTATGTATGTTGTGATTCCCTTAGTGGTGTCATGTGAACGTCGACTACATGACACTTCACCATATTTGGGCCTAAGGGAATGCATTATGGAGTAGCAATTAGATGATGGGTTGCGAGACTGACAGAAGCTTAGGCTCCCGTTTATGCGCTATTCCATAAGGGACCGATTGAATCCAATAGTTTAATGCTATGGTTAGAATTTATTCTTAATACTTTTCTCGTAGTTGCGGATGCTTGTGGGAGGGTTAATCATAAGTAGGAGGTTTGTTCAAGTAAGAACAACACCTAAGCACCGTCCAACCACATATCAAATTATCAAAGTAGCGAACACAAATCGAACCAACATGATGAAAGTGACTAGATGAAAATCCGGTGTACCCTCAAGAACGCTTTGCTTATCATAACAGACCGTTTTGGCCCGTCCTTTGCCTTAAAAGGATCGGGCTACCTTGCTGCACTTTTGTTACTACTATTGTTACCGGCTTGTTACAAATTATCTTGCTATCAAACTACTCCGCTACTTACAATTTCAGCACTTGCAGACACTACCTTACTGAAACTTGTCATTTCCTTCTGCTCCTCGTTGGGTTCGACACTCTTACTTATCTAAAAGAGCTACAATTGATCCCCTATACTTGTGGGTCATCAAGGACGAGGGCCTCATAGGGAGCGGAAGAGCATCTCAGGGAAGTTGGGGCTTGCCGAAGATGAGCGAGACGAGGCGGCGGCAGAGGCGGATCCCGGCGAGGGAAACAGACGCGAGCGGTGTCAGGGATGCTCCCCGTCTTCGAGCTTGTGGCGTGGTAGACGAAGAGGAGCCCGCCGGAGCTCCTGGACACGATGGCACGGCGAGGGGCAGCCAGTGGCCACGGTGAGGATGAGCGGCAGCGACGGCTGCGCTCGGGCGAGCGGGACGGAGAGGGGGAGAGGCGAGGGAGAGCGAGAGGGGATGAGTGGGGAGGCCTAGAGTTCCACATAGGGTCAAAGAGGGACTAGTAGGCGTCGGGCCGTCGCGGGATGGCCACCGCGTGGCCATCCTTGGCCGCGGGCGGTCGAACAGCAACCAGCCTGCCTTGGGTGAATATGAGGGAGAAGAGGGGGTAGGTGGGTTGGGCCTCATTGTGGACTAAGTGTAACACCCACGATGCGGCTATATCTCCCACGTGTCGGATCACGACTTAAAGGCATAACCGCATTGTAGGCAGTGTCGCAAGAGGGGTAATCTTTACACATCCCATGTACTGAATAAGAAAGAGGTACATAGTTGGCTTACAATCGCCACTTCAAACAATACATAAATAGCATTACAATCATCCAGATACAATCAAGGTCCGACTACGGAACCAAAATAAAGACAACCCCAAATGCATAATGTCCCCGATCACCCCAACTGGGCTCCACTACTGATCGTCTGGAAAAGAAACGTAGTATCATCCCGAGTCCTCATAGAAATCCCACTTGAGCTCAGTCGCATCCCCTGGAACGGTATCATCGGCACATGAATCTGTTTTTGGAAGGAATCTGTGAGTCACGGGGACTCAGCAATCTCACACCCTCGCGATCAAGACTATTTAAACTTATGGGTAGGTAAAAGGTATGAGGTGGAGCTGCAGCAAGCACTAGCATATATGGTGGCTAACATACGCAAATGAGAGCAAGAAGAGAAGGCAAAACACGTTCGAGAATCTATGATCAAGAAGTGATCCTAGACTACTTACGTTCAAGCATAACACGAGACCGTGTCCTTTTCCCGGACTCTGCCGAAAAAGAGACCATCACGGCTACACACGCTGTTGATTCATTTTACTTAAGTTTAGTTTCAGGTTTTCTACAACCAGACATTAACAAATTCCCATCTGCCCATAACTGCGGGCATGGCTTTTGAAAGTTCAAAACCCTGCAGGGGTGTCCCAACTTAGCCCATCACAAGCTCTCACGGTCAACGAAGGATATTCCTTCTCCCACGACGGCCCGATCAGACTCGGAATCCCGGTTACAAGACATCTCGACAATGGTAAAACTAAACCAGCAAAGCCGCCCGAATGTGCCGACAAATCCCGATAGGAGCTGCACATATCTCGTTCTCAGGGCACACCGGATGAGCGCTCCGTACAACTAAAACCAAACCTCGAGTTTCCCCGAGGGGCGCTGCAAAGGGCTCTAGTTTGGACCAACACTCAGAGGAGCACTGGCCCGGGGGTTTAAAATAAATATGACCCTTGAGTCCGCGAAACCCAAGGGAAAAAGGCTAGGTAGAAAATGGTAAAACCAAGGTTGGGCCTTGCTGGAGGAGTTTTATTCAAGGTGAACTGTCAAGGGGTTCCATTATAACCCGACCGTGTAAGGAACGCAAAATCAAGGAACATAACACCGGTATGATGAAAACTAGGGCGGCAAGAGTGGAACAAAACACCAGGCATAAGGCCGAGCCTTCCACCCTTTACCAAGTATATAGGTGCATTAAAGTAAACAAGATATAATAATGATAACCCAACAATAATCATGTTCCAACAAGGAACAAACTCCAATCTTCACCTGCAACTAGCAACGCTATAAGAGGGGCTAACAAAGCGGTAACATAGCCAATCAACGGTTTGCTAGGACAAGGTGGGTTAGAGGTTTGACATGGCAATATGGGAGGCATGATATAGCATGTGGTAGGTATCGCGGCATAGGCATAGCAAAAGAGCGAGCAACTAGCAAGCAAAGATAGAAGTGATTTCGAGGGTATGGTCATCTTGCCTGCAAAGTTCTCCGAGTTGACGTAAGCTTGATCCTCGTAAGCGTTCTCAATGGGTTCCTCGATCACGTACTCATCTCCCGGCTCTACCCAAAGCAATAACACAAGCAAAGGGAACCACGATCAACCATGGTGCAATGCGCAAGCAACATGATGCAAAACATGGCATGATATGCGGGATGTAATATGCAATGCATATGCGTGCTTCGGAAGGGAAAGATTGCACCAGGCCTCAACTTGGCAAACCAAGAGTGTCGCTGGAAAGATGAGTTGATTTCGGTCGAAATCGATATAAAGATCACCGGAATCGGATGCACGGTTTGCAAATGGCAAGCAAAACAATAATGGCACGAAACTGCGATTAATAGCACGATGCCATCTAGAATGCATCAAGAAGAATAAGCTACTGCACTCTAACATAGCACCAAAGCACATGGCAGTGATCCACTAAAGATGCTTGATAAAAGATGAACACTGAGCTACGGCTAAATCACACAATAACAGGTTCAAACAAGCATGGCAAAAGTGCAAAAGATATCAGGTTCACAGACTTAGTGAAAATAACATGTTAGGATTTAACATCAGGAAGCAATGTTTAGAGCAAGATAACAACATGCTACAGGAACATATCATGGCAAAGCAAGGCATGGTATGAAACTAATCAAAGCATATTACAAAAGTCCCTTACTGACCATAAACCAAAAAGGATCAGAAGATATAATGGAACCCATGTAAACATAGCAAGTTTCGTTAACAGATTCAGACTTAGCAGAAAACTGGACATGGCAAAACAGAGTTACGTAGGCATGTTTGCGAGCTCGATGCACTCACCACAAGGCATTGCATGACAAACTAAGCATACACCCAGCAAGAAGACATGGTCAATAAGCTAACCATGGCAAGAACAAACTCATAGCATGCATGGAACAACTACAACAACCTCGGCAAAATTGATTAACACGTAAACAATCTGCCAGGAACATTTTATAGCAAAAGTAGAGCAAGATTGAGTCATGCTAGGGTACTCCATAATTGCAAACAAAGACATGGATGGTTAGAGCATAACAATATCTCAAAACCATCCTTACTGAACATGCTCAAAAGAAGCATGGATCACTCTGTAGCAACAAGAATACATGGCATAAAAATAACATCAGGGAAATGACTTAGAAGAATTCTAAGTCCCTGAAATCAGCAACATCACGAGAGCTACTTTGCATGCTTGTGCTAGTCACCACATTGATCACAAAAATACATGGCATACACCCCTGTAAAGATGGCATGGCATAGGCCAAAACACATGTAGGGCTCAAGTTCATAGGAGGCACACATTAAACATGGCAAAAATGACAAATGTCCATAATCTGTTAAGAATCAGAACCTAACATTACATAGCACTCTTGCAACAGCATTTAGGGCATCAAGATGAACTCAAACAAGCATGGTGCAATGGGATGAAATGAAGTGCACATCCAGACGAACAATTTGATATATTGCACGCACGAAACGGAGCTACAGATGCAAAGATATGACATGATGAAGATGCCTAAAAATACTGAAAACTGGGGACTTAGAGAAAAACGAAAGTCAACCCTAATCCTCTCAGATCCAGATCTGAGGCACGTTGCTCGAGGTTCGCCGGAGCTCTTCGCCGGACGGTGGCCGGGACTCGTCGGGGAGGAAGGAGATGGCCGGAGACGGGCGCCGGGTCGCCGGCGACGGCGGGGAGCGGCGGAGGCGTCGGGGCGATGCGATCGGAGATGACAGGGCGGCGCGGTGGCTGCGAGGAGGCACGGCGGCCGGTGACGTCGGGCGGTGGCGGCGAGGAGACGCGGCGGAGGCGGCGAGCTGGGCGGCGGAGGCGTCGGGCTTCGGGCGTGGTCGGGCGGCGGGGGGCGACCGGGCCTCGGGGGCCCGCGACGGGCCGAGCAGGCCGGCGGCAAAGTGGGCGTAGGCACGCCACGTGTCGGCCTGCGATTGGACGCGGGCGGCGGCGTGGCGTGTCCGGCGGCGGATAGACACGTACGATGCAGAGAGGGGAAGTAGGTTAGGGTTTCATCCGCAAATTTCGGGGGGATGCACCTATTTATACATAGAAGGAGCTAGGAGACTCCAAATGAGGTGCGGTTTTTGGCCACGCGATTGTGATCGAACGACCGAGAGGATGGAGGGGGTTTAGGTGGGTTTTGGGCCACTTTGGAGGGGTGTTGGGCTGCAACACACACGAGGCCTTTACGGTGTTGGGGAACGTAGTAATTTCAAAAAAATTCCTATGCACACGCAAGATCATGGTGATGCATAGCAACGAGAGGGGAGAGTGTGATCTACGTATCCTTGTAGATCAACAACGGAAGCGTTTGGTTGATGTAGCCGTACGTCTCCACGGCCCGACCGATCAAGCACCAAAACTACGGCACCTCCGAGTTTTAGCACACGTTCAGCTCGATGACGATCCCCGGGCTCCGATCCAGCAAAGCGTCGGGGAGGAGTTCCGTCAGCACGACGGCGTGGTGACGATCTTGATGTTCTACCACCGCAGGGCTTCGCCTAAGCACCGCTACAATATGACCGAGGTAGAATATGGTGGAGGGGGGCACCGCACACGGCTAAGGAACGATCACGAAGATCAACTTGTGTGTCTAGGGGTGCCCCCCTGCCCCTGTATATAAAGGAGCAAGGGGAGGAGGCCGGCCGGCCCCTATAGGCGCGCCAGGAGGAGTCCTCCTCCTAGTAGGAGTAGGACTCCTACTAGGAGGGGGAAAGAAGTGGGGAGGGAGAGGGAAAGGGGGGCGCCGCCCCCCCCTCTCCTAGTCCAATTTGGACCAGGGGGAGGAGGCATGCGGCCCACCTCTGGCAGCCCCACTCTCTCTCCACTAAGGCCCATATGGCCCATTACTTCTCCCGGGGGGGGTTCCGGTAACCCTCCGGCTCTTCGGTTTTCTCCGAAATCACCCGGAACACTTCCGGTGTCCAAATATAGCCGTCCAATATATCAATCTTTATGTCTCGACCATTTTGAGACTCCTCGTCATGTCCGTGATCACATCCGGGACTCCGAACTAACTTCGGTACATCAAAACTCATAAACTCATAATATAACTGTCATCGAAACCTTAAGCGTGCGGACCCTACGGGTTCAAGAACAATGTAGACATGACCGAGACACGTCTCCGGTCAATAACCAATAGCGGAACCTAGATGCTCATATTGGATCCTACATATTCTACGAAGATCTTTATCGGTCAGACCGCATAACAACATACGTTGTTCCCTTTGTCATCGGTATGTTACTTGCCCGAGATTCGATCGTCGGTATCTTAATACCTAGTTCAATCTCGTTACCGGCAAGTCTCTTTACTCGTCCGTAATACATCATCTCACAACTAACTCATTAGTTGCAATGCTTGCAAGGCTTATGTGATGTGCATTACCGAGAGGGCCCAGAGATACCTCTCCGACAATCAGAGTGACAAATCCTAATATCGAAATACGCCAACCCAACATGTACCTTTGGAGACACCTGTAGAGCTCCTTTATAATCACCCAGTTACGTTGTGACGTTTGGTAACACACAAAGTGTTCCTCCGGCAAACGGGAGTTGCATAATCTCATAGTCATAGGAACATGTATAAGTCATGAAGAAAGCAATAGCAACATACTAAAGGATCGGGTGCTAAGCTAATGGAATGGGTCATGTCAATCAGTTCATTCACCTAATGATGTGATCTCGTTAATCAAATAACAACTCCTTGTTCATGGTTAGGAAACATAACCATCTTTGATTAACGAGCTAGTCAAGTAGAGGCATACTAGTGACACTCTGTTTGTCTATGTATTCACACATGTATTATGTTTCCGGTTAATACAATTCTAGCATGAATAATAAACATTTATCATGATATAAGGAAATAAATAATAACTTTATTATTGCCTCTAGGGCATATTTCCTTCAGTCTCCCACTTGCACTAGAGTCAATAATCTAGATTACACAGTAATGATTCTAACACCCATGGAGCCTTGGTGTTGATCATGTTTTGCTCGTGGAAGAGGCTTAGTCAACGGGTCTGCAACATTCAGATCCGTATGTATCTTGCAAATCTCTATGTCTCCCACCTGGACTAGATCCTGGATGGAATTGAAGCGTCTTTTGATGTGCTTGGTTCTCTTGTGAAATCTGGATTCCTTTGCCAAGGCAATTGCACCAGTATTGTCACAAAAGATTTTCATTGGACCCGATGCACTAGGTATGACACCTAGATCGGATATGAACTCCTTCATCCAGACTCCTTCATTTGCTACTTCCGAAGCAGCTATGTACTCCGCTTCACATGTAGATACCTCTACAACGCTTTGTTTAGAACTGGACCAACTGATAGCTCCACCGTTTAATGTAAACACGTATCCGGTTTGCGATTTAGAATCGTCCGGATCAGTGTCAAAGCTTGCATCAACGTAACCTTTTACGATGAGCTCTTTGTCACCTCCATATATGAGAAACATATCCTTAGTCCTTTTCAGGTATTTCAGGATGTTCTTGACTGTTGTCCAGTGATCCACTCCTGGATTACTTTGGTACCTCCCTGCTAGACTTATAGCAAGGCACACATCAGGTCTGGTACACAACATTGCATACATGATAGAGCCTATGGCTGAAGCATAGGGAACATCTTTCATATTCTCTCTATCTTCTGCAGTTGTCGGGCATTGAGTCTTACTCAACTTCACACCTTGTAACACAGGCAAGAACCCTTTCTTTGCTTGATCCATTTTGAACTTCTTTAAAACTTTGTCAAGGTATGTGCTTTGTGAGAGTCCAATTAAGCGTCTTGATCTATCTCTATAGATCTTAATGCCTAATATGTAAGCAGCTTCATCGAGGTCTTTCATTGAAAAACTCTTATTCAAGTATCCCTTTATGCTATCCAGAAATTCTATATCATTTCCAATTAGTAATATGTCATCCACATATAAGATCAGAAATGCTACAGAGCTCCCACTCACTTTCTTGTAAATACAGGCTTCTCCAAAAGTCTGTATAAAACCAAATGCTTTGATCACACTATCAAAGCGTTTATTCCAACTCCGAGAGGCTTGCACCAGTCCATAAATGGATCGCTGGAGCTTGCACACTTTGTTAGCTCCCTTTGGATCGACAAAACCTTCTGGTTGCATCATATACAACTCTTCTTCCAGAAATCCATTCAGGAATGCAGTTTTGACATCCATCTGCCAAATTTCATAATCATAAAATGCGGCAATTGCTAACATGATTCAGACAGACTTAAGCATCGCTACGGGTGAGAAACTCTCATCATAGTCAACACCTTGAACTTGTCGAAAACCTTTTGCGACAAGTCGAGCTTTGTAGACAGTAATATTACCGTCAGCGTCAGTCTTCTTCTTGAAGATCCATTTATTCTCAATTGCTTGTCGATCATCGGGCAAGTCAACCAAAGTCCATACCTTGTTCTCATACATGGATCCCATCTCAGATTTCATGGCTTCAAGCCATTTTGCGGAATCTGGGCTCACCATCGCTTCTTCATAGTTCGTAGGTTCATCATGATCTAGTAGCATGACTTCCAGAACAGGATTACCTTACCACTCTTGCGCGGATCTCACTCTGGTTGATCTACGAGGTTCAGTAGTATCTTTTTCTGAAGTTTCATGATCATCATCATTAGCTTCCTCACTAACTGGTGTAGGTGTCACAGAAACGGTTTTCTGTGATGCACTACTTTCCAATAAGGGAGCAGGTACAGTTACCTCGTCAAGTTCTACTTTCCTCCCACTCACTTCTTTCGAGAGAAACTCCTTCTCTAGAAAGTTTCCGAACTTAGCAACAAAAGTCTTGCCTTCGGATCTGTGATAGAAGGTGTATCCAATAGTTTCCTTTGGATATCCTATGAAGACACATTTCTCCGATTTGGGTTCGAGCTTATCAGGTTGAAGCTTTTTCACATAAGCATCGCAGCCTCAAACTTTCAGAAACGACAACTTTGGTTTCTTGCCAAACCACAGTTCATAAGGCGTCGTCTCAACGGATTTTGATGGTGCCCTATTTAACGTGAATGCGGCCGTCTCTAGAGCGTATCCCCAAAACGATAGCGGTAAATCAGTAAGAGACATCATAGATCGCACCATATCTAATAAAGTACGGTTATGATGTTCGGACACACCATTATGCTGTGGTGTTCCAGGTGGCGTGAGTAATGAAACTATTTCACATTGTTTTAACTGAAGGCCAAACTCGTAACTCAAATATTTTACCTCTGCGATCATATCGTAGAAACTTTTATTTTCTTGTTACGATGATTCTCCACTTCACTCTGAAATTCTTTGAACTTTTCAAATGTTTCAGACTTGTGTTTCATCAAGTAGATATACTCATATCTGCTCAAATCATCTGTGAAGATCAGAAAATAATGATACCTGCCACGAGCCTCAATATTCATCGGACCACATACATCAGTATGTATGATTTCCAACAAATCTGTTGCTCGCTCCATTGTACCGAAGAACGGAGTCTTAGTCATCTTGCCCATGAGGCATGGTTCGCAAGCATCAACTGATTCATAATCAAGTGGTTTCAAAAGCCCATCAGCACGGAGTTTCTTCATGCGCTTTACACCAATATGACCTAAACGGCAGTGCCACAAATAAGTTTGCACTATCATTATTAACTTTGCATCTTTTGGTTTGAATATTATGTTTATGTGTATCACTACGATCGAGATCCAACAAACTATTTTCATTGGGTGTGTAACCATATAAGGTTTTATT
The DNA here is from genome assembly GCF_003073215.2 of Triticum urartu. Classification (NCBI taxonomy): domain Eukaryota; kingdom Viridiplantae; phylum Streptophyta; class Magnoliopsida; order Poales; family Poaceae; genus Triticum; species Triticum urartu. The sequence goes on along the minus strand of NC_053023.1, from coordinate 207,357,728 downwards.
CATGTAAACAGAACAACAATTTATTCTCTTACTTAAATGAATAACCGTATTGCAATAAACATGATCAAATCATATTCGTGCTCAACGCAAACACCAAATAACACTTATTTAGGTTCAACACTAATCCCGAAAGTATAGGGAGTGTGCGATGATGATCATATCAATCTTGGAACTACTTTCAACACACATTGTCACTTCACCCTTAACTAGTTTCTGTTCATTCTGCAACTCCCATTTCGAGTTACTACTCTTAGCAACTGAACCAGTATCAAATACTGAGGGGTTGCTATAAACACTAGTAAAGTACACATCAATAATATGTATATCAAATATACTTATGTTCACTTTGCCATCCTTCTTATCTGCCAATCACTTGGGGTAGTTCCGCTTCCAGTGACCAGTCCCTTTGCAGTAGAAACACTTAGTCTCAGGCTTAGGACCAGACTTGGGCTTCTTCACTTGAGCAGCAACTTGCTTGCTGTTCTTCTTGAAGTTCCCCTTCTTCCCTCTGCCCTTTTCTTGAAACTAGTGGTCTTGTCTACCATCAACACTTGATGTTTTTCTCGATTTCTACCTTTGTCAATTTCCGCATTACGAAGAGCTTGGGAATCGTTTCCGTTATCCCTTGCATATCATAGGTCATCACGAAGTTCTACTAACTTGGTGATGGTGACTAGAGAATTCTGTCAATCACTATCTTATCTGGAAGATTAACTCCCACTTGATTCAAGCGATTGTAGTACTCAGACAATCTGAGCACATGCTCACTACTTGAGCGATTCTCCTCCATCTTTTAGCTATAGAACTTGTTGGAGACTTCATATCTCTCAACTCGGGTATTTGCTTGAAATATTAACTTCAACTCCTGGAACATCTCATATGCTCCATGACGTTCAAAACGTCTTTGAAGTCCCGATTCTAAGCCATTAAGCATGGTGCACTAAACTATCAAGTAGTCATCATATTGAGCTGGCCAAACGTTCATAATGTCTGCATATGCTCCTGCAATAGGTCCGTCACCTAGCGGTGCATCAAGGACATAATTCTTCTGTGCAGCAATGAGGATAAACCTCAGATCACGGATCCAATCCGCATCATTGCTACTAACATCTTTCAACACAATTTTCTCTAGGAACATATCAAAATAAACACAGGGAAGCAACAACGGGAGCTATTGATCTACAACATAATTTGCAAAATACTACCAGGACTAAGTTCATGATAAATTTAAGTTCAATTAATTTACTGAAAGAACTCCCACTTGGATAGACATCCCTCTAATCCTCCAAGTGATTATGTGACCCAAATCAACTAAACCATGTCCGATCATCACGTGAGATGGAGTAGTTTCATTGGTGAACATCACTATGTTGATCATATCTACTATATGATTCATGCTCGACCTTTCGGTCTCCGTGTTCCGAGGCCATATCTGTATATGCTTGGCTCGTCAAGTATAACCTGAGTATTCCGCGTGTGCAACTGTTTTGCACCCGTTGTATTTGAACATAGAGCCTATCACACCCGATCATCACGTGGTGTCTCAGCACGAAGAACTTTCGCAACGGTGCATATTCAGGGAGAACACTTCTTGATAATTAGTGAGAGATCATCTTATAATGCTACCGTCAATCAAAGCAAGATAAGATGCATAAAAGATAAACATCACATGCAATCAATATAAGTGATATAATATGGCCATCATCATCTTGTGCTTGTGATCTCCATCAAAGCACCATCGTGATCACCATCGTCACCGGCGCGACACCTTGATCTCCATCGTAGCGTCGTTGTCGTCACGCCAATCTTATGCTTCCACGACTATCGCTGCCGCTTAGTGATAAAGTAAAGCATTACAGCGTGATTGCATTACATACAATAAAGCGACAACCATATGGCTCCTGCCAGTTGCCGATAACTCGGTTACAAAACATGATCATCTCATACAATAAAATTTAGCATCATGTCTTGACCATATCACATCACAACACGCCCTGCAAAAACAAGTTGGACGTCCTCTACTTTGTTGTTGCAAGTTTTACGTGGCTGCTACGGGCTTAAGCAAGAACCAATCTTACCTACGCATCAAAACCACAACGATAGTTTGTCAAGTTGGTGCTGTTTTAACCTTCGCAAGGACCGGGCGTAGCCACACTCGATTCAACTAAAGTTGGAGAAACTGTCACCCGCAAGCCACCTATGTGCAAAGCACGTCGGGAGAACCGGTCTCGCGTAAGCGTATGCGTAATGTCGGTCCGGGCCGCTTCGTCCAACAATACCGCCGAACCAAAGTATGACATGCTGGTAAGCAGTATGACTTATATCGCCCACAACTCACTTGTGTTCTACTCGTGCATATAACATCAACATATAAAACCTAGGCTCGGATGCCACTGTTGGGGAACGTAGTAATTTCAAAAAATTTCCTACGCACACGCAAGATCATGGTGATGCATAGCAACGAGAGGGGAGAGTGTGATCTACGTACCCTTGTAGATCAACAACGGAAGCGTTTGGTTGATGTAGTCGTACGTCTCCACGGCCCGACCGATCAAGCACCGAAACTACGGCACCTCCGAGTTCTAGCACACGTTCAGCTCGATGACGATCCCCGGGCTCCGATCCAGCAAAGCATCGGGGAGGAGTTCCGTCAGCACGACGGCGTGGTGACGATCTTGATGTTCTACCATCGCAGGGCTTCGCCTAAGCACCGCTACAATATGACCGAGGTGGAATATGGTGGAGGGGGGCACCGCACACGGCTAAGGAACGATCACGAAGATCAACTTGTGTGTCTAGGGGTGCCCCCCTGCCCCCGTATATAAAGGAGCAAGGGGAGGAGGCCGGCCGGCCCCTATAGGTGCGCCAGGAGGAGTCCTCCTCCTAGTAGGAGTAGGACTCCTACTAGGAGGGGGAAAGAAGTGGGGAGGGAGAGGGAAAGGAGGGCGCCGCCCCCCCCCCCTCTCCTAGTCCAATTCAGACCAGGGGGGAGGAGGCGCGCGGCCCACCTCTGGCAGCCCCTCTCTCTCTCTCCACTAAGGCCCATATGGCCCATTACTTCTCCCGGGGGGGTTCCGGTAACCCTCCGGCTCTCCGGTTTTCTCCGAAATCACCCGGAATACTTCCGGTGTCCAAATATAGCCGTCCAATATATCAATCTTTATGTCTCGACCATTTTGAGACTCCTCGTCATGTCCGTGATCACATCCGGGACTCCGAACTAACTTCGGTACATCAAAACTCATAAACTCATAATATAACTGTCATCGAAACCTTAAGCATGCGGACCCTACGGGTTCGAGAACAATGTAGACATGACCGAGACACGTCTCCGGTCAATAACCAATAGCGGAACCTGGATGCTCATATTGGCTCCTACATATTCTACGAAGATCTTTATCGGTCAGACCGCATAACAACATACGTTGTTCCCTTTGTCATCGGTATGTTACTTGCCCGAGATTCGATTGTCGGTATCTTAATACCTAGTTCAATCTCGTTACCGGCAAGTCTCTTTACTCGTTCCGTAATACATCATCTCACAACTAACTCATTAGTTGCAATGCTTGCAAGGCTTATGTGATGTGCATTACCGAGAGGGCCCAGAGATACCTCTCCGACAATCGGAGTGACAAATCCTAATATCGAAATACGCCAACCCAACATGTACCTTTGGAGACACCTGTAGAGCTCCTTTATAATCACCCAGTTATGTTGTGACGTTTGGTAGCACACAAAGTGTTCCTCCGCCAAACGGGAGTTGCATAATCTCATAGTCATGGGAACATGTATAAGTCATGAAGAAAGCAATAGCAACTACTAAACGATTGGGTGCTAAGCTAATGGAATGGGTCATGTCAATCAGATCATTCACCTAATGATGTGATCTCGTTAATTAAATAACAACTCCTTGTTCATGGTTAGGAAACATAACCATCTTTGATTAACGAGCTACTCAAGTAGAGGCATACTAGTGACACTCTGTTTGTCTATGTATTCACACATGCATTATGTTTCCGGTTAATACAATTCTAGCATGAATAATAAACATTTATCATGATATAAGGAAATAAATAATAACTTTATTATTGCCTCTAGGGCATATTTCCTTCATATGGTTCCTCGGTTAACCGTTGGAGTATCAAACGAAGTCCAAATGGCACGAAACTTGACAGGCAGTCTACCGGTAGTATACCAAGGCCGCTTGGCAAGTCTCAATCCAACCAGAGAACGTTTAACACCCGCACACGAAAAGAGGCAAAAGGGGACGCCGGAGGACATAGGAGTGTCGGAATGCAAAATGTACAACGGGGAAAATGTTCGGATGCATGAGACGAACACGTATGCAAATGCGATGCACATGATGACATGATATGAGATGCATGACAAGGACAAAAACAAAACAAAGACAAAACCCAACCACGAGGGAATATCATAACTTAGTGGCGAAAATGGCAAGAGTTGGAATACAAATATGACAAGTTACATATGGGGCGTTACACTAAGGCCCAGTCGACAGTGGGTATTTTTTATTTTCCTAATCTTTTCTCTATTCTTTTTCTGTTTCTTTTTCCAGCAGCCATTTTGCATTTCTTTGAGCTGCCAAAAGAATTTTGAAAAATGTGGAACTTGACCACATAAGTACATTGCAACATTTAGCACTGCCATAAAAAGGTTTCGAGGCAAGATAATTTCATTTAAATTTTATATAAATGAAAATAGATTAATGGTGCTGTTTTGGGCACTGTTTAAAATCCTAGGGGCATTTTGGGAATTTAGGTGATGTTGTTTTCCTCAACATAATTACTTAGGAATTATTTTCAAAATTATGAACTATTTTGTTTGCATTTTGGAAGATGTAAATTTTTAATTAAATTTTTAATTTGAATTTGAGTTTGGTTTGAAACAAAGTGAGGATTAGCAACTTAATTGTGATGACATGGCATCATTAGACATGAGATTACTGTAGCACGATTCTCGTGGTGTTACAGTTGGAACGGACGATGTGGCATGCTGGGACTGAAACCGTTTTTTGCTGGAACCAACGACCTTGGTTGCTGCAAAGCTGGTGGTCAGCGACGCTTGACGCATCCAGTAATTGGCGACGCTTGAACCGACGTCAGCTGATGTTGGAACCAGAGTGCATGGATGCTGCAACCACGTGGGACCACGGGGGGTGCGAAGCTACTACGACCATCGGGGTGGATTCTTTTGCTGGCACCATGGGCCGAAGTTCCTACAACTGAGGGGCGGATTTTCTACAAGCGGCAAATAGCCGGTGTTGGAGATAACGACCAATGGAGCTACACAACCCGCCATGTTGTGACAACCACAACATTTTTTTTGCTACAAGCAGCAACTGCTGGTGTCGGAAGACGACATCCGGTTGAGGCGCAAGTCCGGCCATGGTGTGATTGATGCTGTGACAGGCGAGCTGTGTTGCAGCAGCCTGTAGGTGCTCCGACAATGACGACTTGGTATTGTGACAGTGGTGCCCGATGGTGTTCCGACAGGGGGTGAGGGAGCGTGATGGAGGAGCGACACACACGTCGGGTTTGTTGTGTAGTTCAAACGTAGAGGGGCATGAGGGAGGAAGACGAGGGATGTGCGCATGAGTGGTCCGAGGGATAAGATCTTAACAGTTGGAAATGAGCTAATTGTACGGCATGTTAAGTGATTGGCCAAAATTCAGGCCGATTGGCTGGGGCCTAGCATCACCGAAAAGAAAACAGGGGTGCATAGGTGATTTTGGTATTTCTGTGTGCGCGAGCGTACTTATTTTTGATTTCATCAATATGTGGGCGAAATTCCAACATTAGTATCAACACAAGGTGAAAGATTTAAAACCGTGCTTGCCATGTGGAGGTGACCCTTACTAGCGTCTTGGGGCGGCGCATATACTCGTTGAGTGGTGCATCCATAAGGGATCGGGCAATCATCGTTCGGTGGAGTGACATGGAGGAAGACGACCGTCTGTTGTTGGCTATGCGGTGGAGGAAGGTCGTTCATGGGAGTGGCAGTGTCGAGGTGCGGTTCCTGAAAAAATCCCATCAAATCATCATTCTAGGAAGACCGATGGGTTAACGAGTTACGCGAGTTAGCGCGTTCGATCACCGTCTTGTCTGTGAGTTGTTGTCATGTCCAAGTGCTCATCTCTATAGGATCCGCTGAAGATGAAGCATGTCCAGATTGTTATGCGTTTTGACGAGAGGACCATGTTGAAGTATGTGGGGATAGTAAACAAGTGAAGGTGAGTCTTTTTCAATGAGGTCAGGCCACTAGTAGAAAAAGGGCCTTCAGTCCCGATTCATAAGGGCCTTTAGTCCCGGTTCTGGAACCGGGACTAAAGGGTCGGTACTAATGCCTCTCCCTTTAGTCCCGGTTCAATCCAGAACCGGGACTAAAGGGCGCGGCCACGTGGAGCTCCACCTTTAGTCCCGGTTGGTAACAACAACCGGGACTAAAGGAAATTTTATGATTTTTTTTGAATTTTTTTTTATTTTCAAATTTCTGAATTATTTTAACCTCTAGTTTGTAATCACCACCCCTCATCACTTCTCAATTTATCTTCTAATCACCCCTCATCATTCTAAATCATCTAACTTTCCGAACGGTCACCCATCCTCCCACTCCCCCAGCCTGAGCACGCTTAACTTCCGAGTTCTATTCTCCCTCGCTCCAAGTCTGCACTTGTTGTTTTCCTGACAATACTAAGATGTCAATCCTATTAACCTTCAGGAATTTTGCTTGAGCATGAAGTGACACATTTCATAGTTTTATTTTGAAACTATTGTTTTAAAAAACAATAATTATTTAGTAACACTAATATTTCTTGAATAATTAGTTTGACCATTGTTTTACCATAGTTTGACCAGATTTGACCAAAATTGAAATAACTGAAATAATTATTTAGTAACACTAATATTCTAGAATAATTAGTTTGACCATTGTTTGACCACAGTTTGCCCACTGTTTGAATTTTTTTCGATTTTTTTCACTCTAGATCTTAAAAGCCCCGTAACTTTTTTTCTATTAGGTTTTTGAGGATTTTGAAAATGTTTAACAGAGTTCCCCATGTTAAATTCGGATGTAACTTTTCGAGTAGATAATTTTTCATATAAAAAACTTTTTCATCCGAGTTAGTATGCAAAAGTTATGCCCATTTTTACAAATTTCAAAGAGATTTTGCAAATAAAGTCAAAATTCACATTTGCAAATTTTTCCAACAACTAGACCACATGGGAAACTTATTTTCTTTTATTTTTTTGACATTTTCATAATTTTCTTTTATTTTTTTAAAACTGAAAAGGCGATCCACGAGGGGGGGTAGAGTTTAAAAATGGGACCTTTAGTACCGGTTTGTGGCACGAACCGGGATTAAAGGTCTCAACCCCATTAGTCCCGGTTCGTGCCTCAAACCGGGACTAAAGGTCTAATCTTTAGTCCCGGTTTGAGGCACGAACCAGGACCAATGGTTGTGGGCCAGGAGCGAGGCCCATTGATCCCGGTTCATCCCACCAACCGGGACCAAAAGGTCCAGATGAACCTGGACCAATGACCCACGTGGCCCGGCCGGCCCCCTGGGCTCACGAACCGGGACCAATGCCCCCATTGGTCCCGATTCTGGACTGAACCGGGACTAATGAGCTGATCCGACCTGGACCAAAACCCTGTTTTCTACTAGTGGGCAGAAGTAAGTGTAGTCCACAAGGTAGCTGACATGTATTGTGTAAGAATGAATGGTTTAGTCCACAAGGTTACTAGCATGTACAAGTCATATTTAAAATGATCCGTAAATTCATCAAGTCAAAATTATAGAAAGATTGTAGTAAACAATCAAGCATGCTATTTTGACTTGTCTTGGAATAAGATCCGTGAGTTGACAAGTCATGGATCTTCAAGGAACCAAAATTGGAGAAGCCTGAGGCGATGTCAAATCAAGATTAAAAGGAGATCGTTAGAATAATCTTCAGCTATGTTTGTGCAAGTCAGTAGCAATTTGAGTCAGACTTGTACAGTGGTCTTAGTAGCCGACCGTGAGTTTGAACAAAAAGAGAGGCGCAAGAACTATCTTTGGTAAAAGTATTTTTGCGCACGCGTGTGTTGGAGTTTTTATGTGGTCGATCTATGTTCCAACAGTCATGCGTTAAATGATTACCGTTTGGTACGTGTAACAGGGAATGCGCATTAGTAGTACCATTTATTGATGAGTGATAGCTCCCTGACAAAGTCGCGAGGATCCCAATCAGTAGCTTTCGGAGTCTGATGCACAAGGATTCTGTTCACAGATGCAGAGTCAGCTTTGTGAGCTTCTCTTTCTTCTCTTTATGGAAAGATGCATGAGACCACCTTTGCCATGCCCAAAGCTCAAAGACCTTTTCTCCTACCCTACGTAAGTTACAATCACACACATGCATCTCACTTATGCAATTGCTTGTAACTTCATCTCACCGCTCAAATAAGCTAATAGGAGCAAGCGCCGATCCAAACGAACGGTGATTTTATTCGCTTTTAATATTTGAACGGTTATCTGAGTACTTCATTCGCTTCATAATTCTTGTTGTGTTTTTAATTAAGCAGTGTATCTAAGCAGTAAAAGGAGGTACTTTCTAGAAAGCTTGCCTTTTTCTGAATGATAACTCTGATGAAATCAAGCGTGAAGTAGTCAATAACGCATTGGCTTGCAGTCCAGTGAACTATTAAGCTCGCAATGAGCTTTCGGTCAACTCAAGTGTCTCCCGAACAAATGACACCATGCCGGAGCTCCACACAAGACACATTTTCACACTATATGTGCTATAAAGAAAAGGGAAGACCCTTAAAGCAAGCATAGATCCAATAAAAATTAATTTTTGACCGATTCAACCTAATTGGTCTTCCATTGCAATTATATTTCGCGTCAGTGAGACACACGGTATCAAGCATAAGGTTTGATCTCTAATGGATCAGGGCAACAAACGCCCTCTAACATGTCTTACACCAACTTGCTAGGCATTTCTATTGATTCGTTGATGCAAGGAACTTAACAGAAACATTTTTCTTCATATATTGAATACACAATCTATATTTATCTATATATTGACATCTATATTTGTATCTGCACACATTGTTTTTGCGAAGAATATATGTACACTATACCTATCTCTTCCTTTTCTTGTAGGGATTTTTCTCACTAGCTACTACATAGAGTGTTTATGACGTATGTCGTCCGTCCCTCCATATCTAACGATATTGTATGTTACGTAAGGTTCATAGATCCGTTGTGGTTTTACACATTCATGCTCTCTGTACCAATTCTAAAATGTAAAAAAAATCCTTTCAAAATCCTTTCAGACACGTGTCACATACGAATATCAGTCTTACCAGCTAATCACTATGATCCCTTCCCGTGTGTACCGTGGGGAGTGCCCTTATATATACCTCACTTGCAGTGCCCCGTTACATGGGTCAGGCCTAGCGTGCGTGTCTATATGCGTCTGACGCCATCTAGTACATGTATGCATATATTTGGTTTTTTAGATCGGGTTTTTACCCTTTTTTCTTTTCTTCTTCTATTTTTCTATTGCTTTTTTCTGGTGTTTTTTCTTTCTTTTCTACTTCTTTTAGAAGCGTTCATTACATATTAAAATATGGCTTAGTGGTGTAAAATAATATTAAATGTGTACATAAAAATATTCCTAATGTAAAAAGGGAAATCATTCTCTTCAACCGACCAATCCACAGCCTTCCGCAGCCCACGCAGTTGTTGGATCCCCTCTGATTCAACCGCACACCTTCACGTCTGTTTTCACTCGCCCCAACCAACCACGTGCCCCCTTACGTTATCTCCAAACCTTCATGTGCACACGTACACATCAGTTTATGCAACAAGAACTATATTGCAAAAACAAATCTGCAACAGTACCTCTGGTGTAAACAAGACTTGTGTTGCAAAAAAAAAATCTGATTTTTTTGCAAGAAAACCTTTGTTGCCCCCCCCCCCCTGCAATACAACATTTTTTTGCACATGTTTCTGCAATAAGACCTATCTTGCAAAAGGGTTCTCGAACCATGACCTCTGTTGCAAAAGTGAGGACGATGCTCGGCTGCGAGATCGTGTCAGATTTGGATCTTTTAAAAAGATCCACCGACCGATGCGTAGCACACCCCTACAAGAAGTTATAATGTGTATGAAAAAATAGGCATCAAAATATATATTTGAAAATACGATAATCATATACCTGGAAAAACAATGTTCCCGGTGTATACAAAAAATGTATAACATGTATGAAAAAAATAGACATGAAAAAATTTATTTGAAAAAATATTAATCATGTATTTGAAAAAGGTTGAACATGTATAAAAAATATTCCTGGTGTATACGAAAAATGTGCAATGTGTATGAAAATTTTGCAAAAAAAATATATTCGAAAAACAAATCATTTTTCAAAAATGGTTAAAGGCGAATTAAAAACTGTTCCTTATGTACAAACAAATGTAAAATTTATATGAAAGAAAAGTAGACCTCAAAAATATTTTTTAAAAACATTACTCATGTAATTGAAAAATGTTAAACGTGTATAAAATAATATTTTAGATACATACAAAAAATACACAGAGTGCATATAAAAAATTAGATATCAGGACATATATTTGAAATATAAAGTTAATAATTTATTTAAAAAGTTATTAAACATGTATAAAAAATATTCCTAATGTATATGAAATATTGTAGATTATGTGTACAAAAAAGTAGACATCTAAATATACATTAAAAAAGTTAATAATGTATTTGAAAAATGTTTGACTTATAAAAATATTCTTGTCTAGATGAAAAATACATATGAAAGAAAGTAGACGTGTCTTAAAAGAGAAACTAAAAATGAAAACATGAAAAAAATAGCAGAAGAAGTTAAAAAAGAAAAAAGGAACGGAAATGATAAATCCTGAATGTTCGGATTTTAAGCATGGCAACGCGAATGTTTTCCATGGCAACTTTAGTTCACGTGGGACAGGCAAAGATGGCAATTTTCTGACAAAAGAATGAACTCGGACAAAGTTGACATGTTTTAACATCTAAAGTGGCCATGAAATTTTTTTGGAGTGACATGCTTAATATCCGGACGTTCGGGATTTATCAGGGTCCAAAAGAAAATGAAAAAAGTATAGGAAAAACGGAAGAAAACAATCAAAACCGAAAAATAAAAAACACAGGGAAAATAATAAACTCGCTCAAAGTCCGTACAGTACTAGGCCAGCCATAGACTTGCGCCGGAGGCGAGCCGCGAGCCCGAGCTATGTCTAGCTTAGACACGGGAGGTCCTATCTGCCGCTCTTTGCGGCAGAATGTCGACCTGACGCACAGAGGGTCTCCCGACTGGGCCGGCCCATATCGCTAGCGACCAGTACCGAACGAAAAAATGCAGCGCTCGATACAAAGAATGCCCTAAATTGAGTTCGAACCTGAGACAAGAAGCTTCAAAGAAGTACAGCTTGCCAATTGAGTTAGAGAGCTACCTGGTTTGTAACGCATCACAACATCTTAAGAACAAAACCGAGCGCACAGCCGGATTTTCTTTTTTATTACGCAAAATGTTATGTTTCAGAAAAACAGTGAAGGTCGTGGAGCAGCGAGTGCTTTTAGAAATTGTGAATAAAAACTGAAAAAAATCACCAATTCGAAAAACGCAAACAATTTTTGGAAACAGGAACATTTTTGTAAGATCTCCCAGAAATAGAAAACGTGAAAGTTTTTTGAAAACGCAAACATTTTTCAAATTCAAAACAAATTTTGGATACTCGCACATTTTTTTAAACTCCCGAACAAAACTTGAACACATGAACAGTTTTTAAAACATGCGTACATTTTTTGAAACTCCCAGACAAAAATTGAAAATTAACATTTTTAGGATTTGTGAACAATTCTTTAAATGGAAGCATTTATGGAAACACGCAACAAAATTTGAAAACATGAACATTTTTTAAAACGTGCATACATTTTTTGAAACTCCCGAACAAAAATTGAAATATGAATATTTTTCAGAATTTGCGAACAATTATTTAAATGGAAACATTTATGGAACTCACAACAAAATTTGAAAACATAAACATTTTTTAAAACATGCGTACATTTTTTGAAACTCCAAAACAAAAATTGAAACATGAACATTTTTTAGAATTTGCGAACAATTCTTTAAATGGGAACATTTATGGAAACTCGGAACAAAATTTGAAAACATTAACTCTTTTTAAATTGGTGAACAAATTTTGAAATGGGAAGATTTTTTGAAATCCCAAACGTAATTTGAGAACGTTAACATTTAATGAACTTATAGACATTTTTTGAAAAGCAAATATTTTCAATAATATGGGAATATTTTTCAGAAAATGAAGATTGTTTTAATTATTGAACAATAATTAATAACAAGAACATTTTTTGAACTTCTGAACATTTTTAGAATTTTAGAAAAGAATTTGAAATTCTTAAGAACAAAAAGTAAATAAAAGGAGAAGAAAAAGGAATAGAAAAATTAAATAAGGGAACAGAAAAATAAAGAAAGAAAAAACAGAAAAACCAAAAAGAAAAGACAAACAGTATAAAACCAGTGAAAACTCGGTTCAAGAACCTTCCAGAAGGTTCCTAAAACCGGACGCTGTAGCGCGGGCGCTATTTCCTAATTGGGCCGGCCCATCTTGATCGCTTAGGTCGCTCTCCTCCCTCTGTGCGAAGCCTCGACAAGTTGACGCAACGAGCGTCCGTTAGGATATTCCCTTAGACACAGTTGCTGCGTGGGAGGTCCTATATGGCACGTATGGCGCCCCCTAGCGCGCCGTAGCGCGTACCCCAGGCCCGCTGCATACCCCCAGGCCCATGTAGGGCGCGAGGTCCCCCAGTATTTTATTTTGGTTTTGTTTTCTATTTTCCCCTTTTCATTTTTATTCTTTGTTTTTTCAATTTGCGAAAAAATTTTCAATTCGTGAACATGTGTTAAATTGTGAACATTTTTTTTGGAAATCATGAATAGATTTTAAATCATGAACATGTTTTGAAATTCATGACAAATGTTTGGAAATAGTGAACCTTTTTTAAATTCGGGAACATTCTCTTCAACCATGAACATTTTTTGAATTTGCAAAAGTTTTTCTAAAATAATGAACATTTTTTTTAATTTGATGAACAATTTTTAAATTTGTGAACATATTTTTGAAATCATGAACATTTTTCTAAAATCACAAACTTTTTTTGAATTCGCAGACATTTTTATAATTTCTTGATTTTTTTTCAAAATGCATGTTTTTAAAATTTTGGAACTTTTTGTAATCATGATTTTTTTAACTGTCCAGCATTGCTCGCGTTTCATTGATTTAGTAGAAGGAGAGGGTACAAAATGTGATCAAGTGATCAGTCTTTAGAGAAAAACAATGAAATACAACCATCCCGAAATGCTTGGCATTGACACTTAAGAGTTTAGACAATCTCTCACGTTATCTCCCCAAAGGGCTGCGCTATGCAAGTGGCTCCTGCCATCCTCCATTGCTCCATCTCACGCCTGGTTGCTTCGATGATGCTCCTTCCGTTGGCATGTTTTCCTCTAAAGATGCAAGCGTTTCGCTCCAGCCAGATATTCTAGGAAACGAGCGCAACCAAGGATTTGGTGGCCTTCCTGTCACCTGGCGACGCCGCGACTGCAATCCTCTCTACTCTGTCAGTCGTCGAGGCGCCCATGCTCCAAACCTGCTGATCCAACCCGTTGCATCCAGTCCAAGTCGCTACCGTGTTCCACACTTGGAGTGATATCAGACACTCCCAGATCATGTGAGAAGAGGTCTCGAGGCCGCGGATGCACATTGGGCAGAAATAGTCGTTCTCCAGGCCCCTCCGTTGCAGCCTGTTATTGCACCAGAGCTTCTCAAGGTGAAGCAACCATAAGAACATCTTGATTTTGCCGGGAGCCCAGATTTTCCAAATCAGAGCCTTGAAACTGGAAGGCTGGTTGCTGTTGAATTGCACATTGTAAGCCGAACTCGCACAGTATTGACCCGACTACAAAGGGCCCATTTGATTGTGTCAGGGGATTCTTGCACCAAGGCTACTTCGGCTTGCCTGATCTCCATAGCAAGCTCCACCACCTGATGGATGATGCACCACCGATCGCCGTGCAATGCTTCCCTAACGCATCTGTTCTTTCTGATGGACATGGCGAAGACTAGTGGATACGCCTGCTTCAACTACCTTCCCCCCAGCCAGGAGCTGAGCCAAAAGGATGCCGTCGCTCCGTCTCTAATGGTAACTATCGTGGAGGTCGCGAATAGGGCACGATCAGACTTGTCTCAAGGTGTACCCACCCAGGGCTTATCAGGCTGCTGCCATGATAGCCAGAGCCATCGCAGCCGCAGCGCACGGGAAAACCTAGGCAGGTCGTGGATGCCCGGCCCGTCGTAGTGCTCCAGAATCGTCACCGTCTTCCACCCCACTTTGCTCTGTCCCCCAGTGACCTCTTCATCTCTCGCCCAAAGGAAACGCCTGCACAACTTATCAATCTCCTAGAAGAACTTTTTCAGCACCCGCAGCACCGTGATCGCTAAAGTAGGCACGATCGAGAGCACGCAGCGCACAAGAACGCGCCGGCTTGCCAGGGGCATCAGCCTGCCCTTCCAGCCCGCGAGGTGTGCTCTAATCTTGTCGAAGATGTATTGAAAGTGGACTAACCTAATACGGCTGATAGTGACTGCTACGTCTTGAGCTTGCGTTGGTTTTCCCCGAAGAGGAAGGGATGATGCAGCAGAGTAGCGTAAGTATTTCCCTTAGTTTTTGAGAACCAAGGTATCAATCCAGTAGGAGCCCACGCTCAAGTCCCTCGTACCTGCACAAAGCGATAGCTACTCGCAACCAACGCGATTAGGGGTTGTCAAGCCCTTCACGACCACTTACGAGAGTGAGATCTGATAGATATAATATTTTTGGTATTTTTGCTATAAAGATGCAAAGTAAAAAGTAAAGGCAAAGTAAAAAGCAAAGTAAGATTAAAGTAATGGAGATTGATATGATGAGAATAGACCCGGGGGCCATAGGTTTCACTAGTGGCTTCTCTCAAGAGCATAAGTACTCTACGGTGGGTGAACAAATTACTGTTGAGCAATTGACAGAATCGAGCATAGTTATGAGAATATCTAGGCATGATCATGTATATAGGCATCACGTCCGTGACAAGTAGATCGAAACGATTCTGCATCTACTACTATTACTCCACTCATCGACCGCTATCCAGCATGCATCTAGAGTATTAAGTTAAAAATAGAGTAACGCCTTAAGCAAGATGACATGATGTAGAGAGAAAAAATTCATGCAATATGAAATAAACCCCATCTTGTTATCCTCGATGGCAACGATACAATACGTGCCTTGCTGCCCCTTCTGTCACTGGGTAAGGACACCGCAAGATCGAACCCAAAGCTAAGCACTTCTCCCATGGCAAGAACTACCAATCTAGTTGGCCAAACCAAATGGATAATTCGAAGAGACTTGCAAAGATAACCAATCATACATAAAAGAATTCAGAGAAGATTCAAATATTATTCATAGATAGACATGATCATAAACCCACAATTCATCGGTCTCAACAAACACACCGCAAAAAGAAGATTACATCGAATAGATCTCCACAAGAGAGGGGGAGAACTTTGTATTGAGATTCAAAGAGAGAAGAAGCCATCTAGCTACTAACTATGGACCCGAAGGTCTGAGGTAAACTACTCACACTTCATCGAAGAGGCTATGATGATGTAAAAGCCCTCCGTGATGACGGCCCTCTTCCGGCGAAGCTCCGGAACAGGCCCCAAGATGGGATCTCGTGGATACAGAAAGTTGCGGCGGTGAAATTAGGTTTTTGGCTCCTGTTCTGATAGTTTGGGGGTACGTGTGTATATATAGGAGGAAGAAGTACGCCGGAGGAGCAACGAGGGGCCCACAAGGCAGGGGGGTGCCCCCCACCCTCGTGACCGCCTCTTTTGTTCCTTCGAGCAGGGTCCAAGTCTCCTGGATCACGTTCGGTGAGAAAATCACGTTCCCGAAGATTTTATTCCGTTTGGACTCCTTTTGATATTCCGTTTCTTCTAAACACTGAAATAGGCAAAAAAACAGCAATTCTGGGCTGGGCCTCCGGTTAATAGGTTAGTCCGAAAAATAATATAAAAGTGGAAAATAAAGCCCAATATAGTCCAAAACAGTAGATAATATAGCATGGAGCAATCAAAAAATTATAGATACGTTGGAGACGTATCAGGCATCCCCAAGCTTAATTCCTGCTCGTCCTCGAGTAGGTAAATCATGAAAAGAGAATTTTTGATGCGGAGTGCTACTTGGCATAATTTCAATGCAAATCTTCTTAATTGTGGTATGAATATTCAGATTAGAAAGATTCAAGACAAAAGTTTATATTGACATAAAAAATAATAATACTTCAAGCATACTAACAAAGCAATTATGTCTTCTCAAAATAACATGGCCAAAGAATGTTATCCCTACAAAATCATATAGTCTGGCTATGCTCCATCTTCACCACACAAAGTATTTAAATCATGCACAACCCCGATGACAAGCCAAGCAATTGTTTCATACTCTAACTTTTTCAAAACTTTTTCAATCTTCACGCAATACATGAGCGTGAGCCATGGATATAGCACTATAGGTGGAATAGAATGGTGGTTGTGGAGAAGACAAAAAGGAGAAGATGGTCTCACATCAACTAGGCGTATCAACGGGCTATGGAGATGCCCATCAATAGATATCAATGTGAGTGAGTAGGGATTTCCATGCAACGGATGCACTAGAGCTATAAGTATATGAAAGCTCAAAAAGAAACTAAGTGGGTGTGCATCCAACTTGCTAGCTCATGAAGACCTAGGGCAATTTTTGAGGAAGCCCATCATTGGAATATACAAGCCAAGTTCTATAATGTAAAATTCCCACTAGTATATGAAAGTGATAACATGAGAGACTCTCTACTATGAAGATCATGGTGCTACTTTGAAGCACAAGTGTGGTAAAAGGATAGTAACATTGTCCCTTCTCTCTTTTTCTCTTTTTTTATTATTTGGGCCTTTTCTTTTTTATGGCCTCTTTTTATTTGGGCTTTTTTGGCCTTTTTTTCGTCCGGAGTCTCACCCCGACTTATGGGGGAATCATAGTCTCCATCATTCTTTCCTCACTGGGACAATGCTCTAATAATGATGATCATCACACTTTTATTTTTCTTATAACTCAATAGTTACAACTCCATACTTAGAACAAAATATGACTCTGTGTGAATGCATCCGGCGGTGTACCGGGATATGCAATATGACAGTGATGGAGTGTGTCATGATGAACTTGATGGTGGAAAGTTTTATGGCAATATATCTCGGAATGGCTATGGAAATGCCATAATAGGTAGGTATGGTGGCTGTTTTGAGGAAGGTATATGGTAGGTGTATGATACCGGCGAAAGGTGCGCGGTATTAGAGAGGCTAGCAAAGGTGGAAGGGTGAGAGTGCGTATAATCCATGGACTCAACATTAGTCATAAAGAACTCATATACTTATTGCAAAAATCTAGAAGTTATCAAAGCAAAGTATTACGCGCATGCTCCTAGGGGGATAGATTGGTAGGAAAAGACCATCGCTCGTCCCCGACCGCCACTCATAAGGAAGACAATCAATAAATAAATCATGCTCCGACTTCATCACATAACGGTTCACCATACGTGCATGCTACGGGAATCACAAACTTTAACACAAGTATTCTTTAAATTCACAACTACTCAACTAGCATGACTTTAATATTATCACCTCCATATCTCAAAACAATTATCATGCTTCAATCTTTTCTTAGTATTCAACACACTCAAAAGAAAGTTTCACAGATCTTGAATACCAAGCATATTATTATTAAGCAAATTACCATGCTATTAAGAGACTCTTAAAATAATTTAAGTGAAGCATGAGAGATCAATAGTTTCTTTAAAACAAATCCACCACCGTGCTCTAAAAGTTCTAAGTGAAGCACATAGAGCAAGATTATAACGCTCAAAAGATACAAGTGAAGCACATAGAGCAAAACTACTTAGCTCAAAAGATATAAGTGAAGCACATAGAGTATTCTATCAAATTTTAATTCATGTATGGCTCTCTCAAAAGGTGTGTACAGAAAGGATGATTGTGGCATACTAAGACACAAAGACACAAATAATACAAGACGCTCCAAGCAAAACACATATCATGTTGGTGAATAAAAATATAGCTCCAAGTAAATTACCGATGGAAGTGGACGAAAGAGGGGATGCCTTCCGGGGCATCCCCAAGCTTTGACTTTTTGGTGTCCTTGGATTATGTTGGGGCTTCCATGGGAATCCCAAGCTTAGGCTCTTGCCACTCCTTGTTCCATGATCCATCAAAATAATTCACCCAAAACTTGAAAACTTCACAACACAAAACTCAAAATAGAAAACTCGTGAGCTCCGTTAGCGAAAGAAAACACAAGACCACTTCAAGGTACTGTAATAAACTCATTATTTATTTATATTGGTGTTAAAACTACTGTATTCCAACTTCTCTATGGATTATAAACTATTTTAGTAGCCATAGATTCATCAAAATAAGCAAACAACGCACGAAAAACAGAATCTGTCAAAAACAGAACAGTCTGTAGCAATCTGTAGCTAGCGCAAGATCTGGAACCCCAAAAATTCTAAAATAAATTTCTGGACGTGAGGAATTTATCTATTAATCATCTGCAAAAAATTTAACTAAATATAACTCTTAAAATAAAAATGACAGCAGTTCTCGTGAGCGCTAAAGTTTCTATTTTTATAGCAAGTTCAACAAGACTTTCCCCAAGTCTTCCCAACGGTTCTACTTGGCACAAACACTAATTAAACACAAAAAACACAACCGAAACAGAGGATAAATAATTTATTTATTAAATAACAGGAAGGATAAATATTGGGTTGTCTCCCAACAAGCGCTTTTCTTTAAATTCTTAAAGCTAGGCATTGATAATTTTAATGATGCTCACATGAAAGACAAGAATTGAAGCACAAAGAGAGCATCATAGAGCATGTGACAAACACATCTAAGTCTAACATAATTCCTATGCATAGGCATCTTATAGGCAAACAAATTACCAAGGTAAGCAAAAACTAGCGTATGCAAGGAAGCAGAAAGAAACAATAGCAATCTCAACATAACGAGAGGTAATTTAGTAACATGAAAATTTCTACCACCATATTTTCCTCTCTCATAATAATTGCATGAGGGATCATAAGCAAATTCAACAAAATATCTATCACACAAAATATTTTCAACACGATCCATATGCATGCAAAGTTGACACTCTTCCAAAATAGTGGGATTAACATTAACTAAAGTCATGACCTTTCCAAACCCACTTTTCTCAAAACTTTCATAAGATTGAACATTCTCCAAATATGTGGGATCTAAAGTTGACACTCTTCCAAACCCACTTTAAATAATATTGCAAACACTATTATCAATCTCATATTCATCATGGGGCTTAAATAAATTTTCAATATCATAAGAAGAATCACCCCAATCATGATCATTACAACAAGTAGTAGACATAGCAAAACTAGCATCCCCAAGCTTAGGGTTTTGCATATTATTAGCACAATTGACATCAAGAGAATTTATAGTAAGCTTTTTATTCAAAGATCTATCGTGAATCGCTTCATAAAGTAATTCATCACACTTTTCAGATTCACAAATTTCAAGCAAAACTTCATAAAGATAATCTAGTGCACAAAACTCACTAGCAATTGGTTCATAATAATTGGATCTCTTAAAAAGATTAGCAAGTGGATGAGGATCCATAGATCTTAGGTTCTCTGTTTAGTAATAAATAAACAACTATTCCAACCATACGGACAAACATGAAACGGGCAAAAAGAGGCAAATAGGTAGGGAGGATAGAGAGAGAGGGCGAATAAAACGGCAAGGGTGAAGTGGGGGAGAGGAAAACGATAGGCAAATGGCAAATAATGTAATGCGAGAGATAGGGATTGTGATGGGTACTTGGTATGTTGACTTTTTGCTTAGACTCCCCGGCAACGGCGCCAGAAATCCTTCTTGCTACGTCTTGAGCTTGCGTTGGTTTTCCCCAAAGAGGAAGGGATGATGCAGCAGAGTAGCGTAAGTATTTCCCTCAGTTTTTGAGAACCAAGGTATCAATCCAGTAGGAGCCCACGCTCAAGTCCCTCGTACCTGCACAAAGCGATAGCTACTCGCAACCAACGCGATTAGGGGTTGTCAAGCCCTTCACGGTCACTTACGAGAGTGAGATCTGATAGATATAATATTTTTGGTATAAAGATGCAAAGTAAAAAGTAAAGGCAAAGTAAAAAGCAAAGTAAGATTAAAGTAATGGAGATTGATATGATGAGAATAGACCCGGGGGCCATAGGTTTCACTAGTGGCTTCTCTCAAGAGCATAAGTATTCTACGATGGGTGAACAAATTACTATTGAGCAATTGACAGAATCGAGCATAGTTATGAGAATATCTAGGCATGATCATGTATATAGGCATCACGTCCGTGACAAGTAGATCGAAACGATTCTGCATCTACTACTATTACTCCACTCATCGATCGCTATCCAGCATGCATCTAGAGTATTAAGTTAAAAATAGAGTAACGCCTTAAGCAAGATGACATGATGTAGAGAGAAAAATTCATGCAATATGAAATAAACCCCATCTTGTTATCCTCGATGGCAACGATACAATACGTGCCTTGCTGCCCCTTCTGTCACTGGGTAAGGACACCGCAAGATCGAACCCAAAGCTAAGCACTTCTCCCATGGCAAGAACTACCAATCTAGTTGGCCAAACCAAACGGATAATTCGAAGAGACTTGCAAAGATAACCAATCATACATAAAAGAATTCAGAGAAGATTCAAATATTATTCATAGATAGACTTGATCATAAACCCACAATTCATCGATCTCAACAAACACACGCAAAAAGAAGATTACATCGAATAGATCTCCACAAGAGAGGGGGAGAACTTTGTATTGAGATTCAAAGAGAGAGAAGAAGCCATCTAGCTACTAACTATGGACCCGAAGGTCTAAGGTAAACTACTCACACTTCATCGGAGAGGCTATGATGATGTAGAAGCCCTCCGTGATGACGGCCCTCTTCCGGCGAAGCTCCGGAACAGGCCCCAAGATGGGATCTCGTGGATACAGAAAGTTGCAGCGGTGAAATTAGGTTTTTGGCTCCTGTTCTGATCGTTTGGGGGTACGTGTGTATATATAGGAGGAAGAAGTACGCCGGAGGAGCAACGAGGGGCCCACGAGGCAAGGGGGGCGCCCCCCACCCTCGTGACCGCCTCTTTTGTTCCTTCGAGCAGGGTCCAAGTCTCCTGGATCACGTTCGGTGAGATAATCACGTTCCCGAAGATTTTATTCCGTTTGGACTCCGTTTGATATTCCGTTTCTTCGAAACACTGAAATAGGCAAAAAATAGCAATTCTGGGCTGGGCCTCCGGTTAATAGGTTAGTCCCAAAAATAATATAAAAGCGGAAAATAAAGCCCAATATAGTCCAAAACAGTAGATAATATAGCATGGAGCAATCAAAAATTATAGATACGTTGGAGACGTATCAGTGACTCGAAGGCCTAGGTATCTTATAGGGAAGATCGTCGTATGGCCCCCAAAGTTTTGTAGAACCCTACCTAGGTCGATGTCGTCGCAGCTGATGGGTACAATCGATGATTTGGCTAGGTTGACACAGAGGCCCGTGGCATTGCCGAAGTGTTGTAGCAGCCCAAGCAGGTTGTCGATCTCCTGACGCGCAGGGTTGATGAAGATGATAGCATCATCGGCGGACAGACTCGTGCACATCCTTGCCGCTGTGCCCGGAATTCTGTTGAGGACGCCTACCCTAGTCGCCGCCTCAAGAAGCCAATGGAGGGGGTCGATGCAGAGGATAAAAAGCAGCGGGAGAGACGGTCTCCCTGCCTAAGCCCGCGTTGGTGAACTATACATTTTCTCGGGGCGTCGTTTAGCAGACAAGCCGAAGAGGTGGAAGGCAGGAGGAGCGCAATCCAATCTCTCCATCTCGAAGGAAAACATAGTAACTCTAAAAATTCGAAGATGTACTCCCATGAGATAATATCAGAAGCCCTCACCATATCTAATTTAAGTAACAGTGCCGATGTTTTGCTCCTGTCTAGAGCTCAAACAGAGTTCTAAACATACATAAAACTGTCATGGATGCATTTCCTTCGCTATAATGCCGTCTGCGCAGGGGAGATGATCGGCCTGAACTCGCTCATTTTAGTTGCACCGTCCTTCTTTGGAATCAAAGTTATCATGGTAGTGTTCAAATTAGCAAAATTTCCCTCAGCCAACTGTTGGAGATATGCCCTAGAGGCAATCATGTATGATGATATTTCCTATGTGTTTATGAATAAAGATAGTCCTTGGACATTATCAATGATGTGTATCAGCAAGTATGTGACTTGTTTGTGGGACTATGCATTGTATGATGACTGTCCTAAAAGGTCCCTGGTCGAAAGGGCTGTGTGGACGCACAGCCGACTAGACTAGCATATGACACGGTCGATGGCTTGGTCTCACTAGCCATGAAGCATTGTATGCTAATCGTATAATATGGACTCGGAAGGACCTGGTCGGATTCGACGTAGTCGGATCCGAGTTGAGATAAGGTCCGAGTCAGACAGACCCAACTATGAGACGCAGCGATATGTCATCTGCGAGTCTCTAGTACAACATATGTTCTATGTCCTAAGACCTGAGCTAGCGCATGTACTCGGGATGGTGTCAGACTTGCTTTGGGCCAACCAAATGCTACTCCATGACTGGGTAGTTACAAAGGTAGGTTTCGGCCTTGTCCAGACCCATGCTGCGAGACATGGTCGAGCAAGATGAGATTTGCCCCTCCGATCAGGAGAGATATACTTTGGGCCCCTCGTGTGATCCGACCAGGATAAGCATGGCCATGCAACAAGGATTATGAGATAATATGGTTTGTGGTCGGCATCACTGGAACGAGAAAGAGGTCGGGCTAGCACAAGGATGACAGACTCGCCTTGAGCCCGACAACATATATCGTGTGGCAAAAGGAATGGAAGTATGATGTACAGGTTCGCCTAACCAGCTTCATAGTCTGCTTGGTGTTCGGCATGCCTTGCTAGGGGCCGCTATCAACCGTGCAGTTCGGAGGTGATCCGAATTGCGACCAAGCCGGTTTGAACCTAAGGGGTCGCGCGCTTAAGGGAAGGAACCTACGAGGTTGGATCCGAGGACACTGGTCAGATGTGATCTGAACTGTGTTCGGATTCTGGCTGAGTAGATTTATGGGCTTTAGGATCTATGCGAGGCCCAAGTGTTGAGCCCTCGACAGACGCCTATATAAAGTGGGGGTGCGACACACTCATGTGGTTGACCGCTTCGGTGCTGTTACTAGGGTTTGCATGTGTTGCGAATAGACACCTCCACTCACCGCTGGTTGTGTGATCGTCCCTAGCAGTCCGCCGCACGATGTTCCTCCTGCACGCGCGGATACCGTTAGATGTGGTGCACTTGCGCCACGCCGGCGAACCTGTACGTGGGAACCGACGACCGACTGTTCGACGGAGATCAGACGAGGAGGACACAATCCACGTGGACGCGCTGCCCCAACTCTTCTTCCGCTACATGGCACTGCGCGTCTAGTGGTAACGAACTATGATCCATCTCCCGTAACATGTTCTTGGTTGTTCTGCGTGTAGGAAAATTTTAATTTGCAGTCGAAGCACCCTATCGTAGAACCCAACGCCATCCTATAGAGGTGATCAAAAACAGCCATCACATCCTTCCTTGATTTTGCTCCAGCATACTCTGAAGAACGTCCCCAAAAAACCATCGGGGCCAGGGGCCTTTTCCACTTGAGATGCCTTGATTGCCTCCCAGACTTCATGTTTAGAAAAAAGGGTTGTCAAGCCCTTCATTTTGCAGCGTAGGCAGCTCCAGATTGTCACGATTTAAGGCCCATCTCCGTGCCTCTTTCTGCCCTAGTAAACTTATGAAGTGATCATGCACAATTGAGGCTTTAATTATCATCATGTGCAGTAGCGGTGGTGGTGTCGGTTCCTATTGAGTGGATGAAGTTCTTCCTCTTTCTTAAGTTGATCTTGGCCTGAAAAAATGTCGTGCGTGCGTCACTAATCTTGAGCCAAGTTACTCTTGATGCCTGCCTTTTCCTTACCCTCTCGACAACAGCAAGGCTAAGAAGACGCATTTTAAGCTGCTTTCTGAGACGAAACTCGCTTGGCGTCAGAGCTCTCCTTTCTTGGGCTACAACCAACCTCAGAATGACCTCACAAGCAAGATGGAATTGCACTTTTGCATCGCTGAAAAGCGTTTTGGCCCATATCCTGAGATCAGTGGTTGTCCTTCTTATCTTCGTTTCCAACCGAACGATCGGGCATGTGTGGTTAACTGGCCTCCGCCAAGCTCTATCAACAGTCTCGTGGAAATGAGAGAAATGAGGCCAAAAGGATTCGAATCTAAAAGGGGGTCTTCTTCTCGGAGCAGCGGAGTTAGCAAGCAGCTAGGGGCAGTGGTCTTAGCAAGCAGTTGCAGCTGCCATTAGCATGTAGGAAGGGAATAAAGTATCCCATTCCATATTATAGAAGACCTTATCAATGCTGACCATCGTTAGTTTTTCTCGCTCATTTGTCCATGTAAATCTTCTGCTTTTGCATTTGATCTCTCTCGGCTCCGCTCTGTCTATTGCAGACCGAAACATGCCCATGATCCTTTTGTTCAAATTCAGATTGTTCTTGTCGCGGGCTTCATATATGATGCTGAAGTCACCTGTGAGCAGCCAGGGCTCGCCCTGCAGTGGACCGACGCGTGCTAGCTTAGAGAGGAACTGGTCCTTACGCGCATCGTCGACCGGTCCGTAGACCATCGTCAACCAGAACCAAGAGCTGCTCGGCATCACTTCAACCTTGCGTGTGATCGAGAAGCATCTCACTGCATGAGTTGTGAAGTTGACAGTGCTTTTGTCCCAAAGAATAGTGGCACCACCCCTTGTGCCCATTGCCGACGGCATGGCACATCCCTCCAATTTGCTCCGTCCCAGTTCTCTGACCATACTTGATTTATTTAAATAGGACAAACAAAAACCAAAAATACAAAAGAAAAAAGAGCGACGGGTGCACTCTACCGCTCCTCCCAGCGCCCCACGCCATAGCTAACGATCCTGTAAAGAAACTGTGCGAATGAACAGTAGTCAATCACTATTGATGGATGTCGATGATGTACATATTTATATCCCTGGAAGGGACAGGTCGCACAGGCGCGACCTTTACAAGAGATGGATCGAAAGAACGCGTCCGTTACAATAGGACGTGACCCATCGGGAGAGAAACCGTACATCGGTTTTGCTAAGCAGGGATTTCCATTAATTAAACTAATTAATTAATCCTAACACTCCTCCTAATCTCTGCTTCAATTATTCTTGTAAACATCATCATCAACATCTTGATCATCATCACCACGATTAGTCTCCTCCAAAAACCCTGTAGGAAAAATATGAGGAGATATGTACAATATGCCATCAAAAACTCCTTCCAAAAACCCAAAGGGAAAATAAGGAGAAACCGACATATCACAATGCCTGCATTACTATTGCCTCATTAAAAACCTCCCATAAGAAACCATTTAGGAAAACTTATAAAGGAAAAGAGTGCAATATTACAGATCCGAGGATCACAAATAGATTATCATTCAGGGAGACACCCCCCCTGAACTTTGCAAATCCCGAAGTCGTTTCATACCAATTCCATTGATGTACTTCTCAAATAAAGAACTTGGTAATGACTTTTTAAACAAATCAGCAAGATTGTCACATGACTTCGTTTGCAAAATATTTATCTCCCCGGTTTCCTGTAACTCATGGGGACAAAATAACTTAGGAGAAATATGCTTTGTAATATTACTCTTTATATAACCTGTTTGCATCTGTGTGATACATGCAGCGTTATCTTCATAGATAATAGTGGGTGATTCCAATGATCCAATCCCACTTGAACTTTCAATAAAGTTAATCATTCTGCGAAGCCATGCACATTCACATGATGCTTCAAACAAAGCAATAATTTCAGAATGATTCGTGGATGTAGCCACCAGAGTTTGTTTTGTCGACTTCCAAGAAAAAGCCGTACCTCCACTCAAGAAGACAAAACCAGTCTGTGATCTGGCATTATGGGGATCCGATAGGTATCCAACATCACAATATCCCACCATGGTCTTATCTTGATTTTTCCAATAGAACAAACCAAGATCTTTGGTGCCCTGAAGATATCTGAAAATGTTCTTCACACCAACCCAATGCCTCTTTGTTGGTGATGCACTGAATCTAGCCAATAAATTTACTGCAAATGATATATCAGGCCTGGTGCAGTTTGCTAGATACATTAGTGCTCCAATAGCACTGAGGTAAGGAAACTCAGGTCCTAATACCTCTTCATCATCACCCTTAGGTCTAAATGGGTCTTTATCTCTATCAAGAGATCTAACAACCATTGGTGTTTTCGATGGATATGCTTTATCCATATTAAATTTCTCAAGAATCTTTTGGATATAAG
Organism: Triticum urartu; assembly: GCF_003073215.2. Lineage (NCBI taxonomy): Eukaryota > Viridiplantae > Streptophyta > Magnoliopsida > Poales > Poaceae > Triticum > Triticum urartu. The sequence continues at coordinate 207,331,089 of NC_053023.1, read as the reverse complement.
CAGACTGATGAACAAGTATTCCTAAAGGAAGATGTTCAAGCTATAAGCCCAAACAAAATTTAGTCTTACCCAGATCTTTCATCTCAAACTCCGTCTTAAGATGATTACTTGCCTCATGTATTTCTTGTGTAGTCCCAATGATATTTAGATCATCCAAATACACAGAAATAATGCAAAATCCATTCTTAGATTTCTTAATAAACACACATGGGCAATCACTGTTGTTTGAGTAACCCTTCTGAAGAAGGAATATACTCAGTCGGTTATACCACATTCTTCCCGACTGCTTTAAGCCATATAATGACTTCTAAAGCTTTACGCAATACATGTTGCGATTAGCCTTTGGATTCGGAAGCTTCATTCCCCCAGGAACTTTCATATAAATATCCGAATCCAGTGACCCGTATAAATATGCAGTCACAACATCCATCAGTTGGATAGACAAATTCATTTTCACTGCCAGTGATATTAAATATCGAAACATTGTTCAACTCATAGCAGGAGAATATGTTTCATCATAATCGATGTCGGGTCTCTGCGTGAACCCCTGTGCTACAAGCCTCGTCTTATATCTCACCACCTCATTGTTCTCGTTCCTCTTACGAACAAAAACCCACTTTGCTCCCACAGGGAACACATGCTGAGGAGTGGGTATTACTGCAGCGAATACCCCTCTTTTTATGAGCGAGCGCAATTTGTCCTCAATTGCTGCCTTCCATTTGGACCAGTCTGAGCGCTTCATGCACTCCGCCATGGACTTAGGTTCTCGATCCAAATCAAGACCTTCTGCAATTCTAGAGGCGAAATAAATGTCGACAACTGTAGTCTTTCTATTGTATGATTCTCCTAAATCAATATAATTAATGGATATCTCATCAATACCTTTTGATCCTTCGTGATTTCCCTCAAATATTGGATCAAGGTCTTCCGATGTCCCAACACCAAAATTTGTGTGCACACTCGTGTTGGGTTCTGGATGTCCAACATCCTTCAGGTGTCCTTCAACCCTAGGTTGAATATCAACATCTTGTTGACTTGCATTTACTTTTTGAGGATTCCTCATTCCTCTTGGATGCTTCTGCAAAGCCTTGTCCTTTGTGTCCAGATTCCTCCCCCTCTTGGGTGGCTGAGTAGATCTATGGGTCACATCCACTCTCTCTGGCACATTCATAGCGGGAACATTTGATTTTGTGACACCTTTATAATCAGTAAATGCATCTGGCAGATTATTTGCAATATTTTGCAAATTTGTAATCTTCTGAACCTCCAGTTCAGATTCACTCGTACGTAGATCTAAGGACTGGATGCCTTTCACATCCCAATCTATTTCACGGCATTCTTTGTGGTTATTCTCTCCCCCTAATGCTGGGAAATTGTCCTCATCAAAAATGCAATCAGCGTACCGAGCTGTAAATAAATCCCCTGTCAGGGGTTCCAGGTACTTAATGATTGACGGATAATTGTACCCCACATAGATCCCCATTTGTCTATGAGGGCCCATTGATGTACGCTGCGGTGGTGAGATCGGTACATATACCGCGCAACCGAATTGCCGCAGATGGGAAATACTTGGCTGGTTTCCACGTACTAACTGCAACGGGGAGACCGTATGATATGCGGTTGGTCGAATTTGTATCAATTCTACAGCATGTAAAACTGCATGACCCCAACATGAAGCTGGAAGATTACTATTCTGCAGGAGCGGTCTTGCTATCAACTTGATCCTCTTGATAAGTGATTCCGCAAGACCATTCTGGGTATGTACATAAGGTACTGAGTGCTCCACATAAATGCCCAAAGCTAGGCAGTAATCATTAAATGCTCAAGAACTGAATTCCGCGGCATTATCCATTCTGATGGTTTTTATCCTATGCTCAGAATGATTTGCTCTCAATTTAATGATCTGAGCAATTAGCTTTGCAAAGGCATGGTTCCTTATTGATAGTAGACACACGTTTGACCATCTCGTTGATGCATCAATTAGGACCATGAAATAGCTGAATGGTCCAGATAACGGTTGTATTGGACCACAAATGTCTCCTTGAATGCGTTCAAGGAAATTGAGTGGCTCATCCTTTAATTTCACATAAGATGGCCTTGTGATCAATTTTCCAGTTGCACATGCTGTGCATACAAAATCCGATGATTTTGGGAACTTTCTATCCGTTATGTTGTGTCCAACAGAACCATCAATAATTTTTCGCATCATCCCGATAGCAGGATGTCCCAGGCGACCATGCCAAATCTTGAACTTATCAAGATTCTGAAAAACTATCTTGTACGCCATATGCGTCTCTGGTTTAATGTATGTATAATACAATCCAGAAGATAGAGAAGGCAAATTCTCAAGGACTTCCTTTCGAAATCCCTTTTGCTGAGTTATGAGTAGGCATTCAGCCCCACTCTCATCATAAGTTTCCACATGGAAACCATTTTTGCGGATATCCTTAAAACTCAGCAAGGTACGAGTAGAATCTGGATACAGTAGAGCATCCGGGATTACCAATTTAGTACCCATAGGGAGTGTAATTGTAGCTTGACCAGAACCAACAATTACCGTGTCTCGACCAGCAATTGTCATGACACTTCCATTACTCTTCTTGAGTGTTTGGAAATACTTCATCTCCCTAAGTATTGTGTTAGTAGATGCACTATCCACTAAACACATTTCCTCCTCCATTGTATTATTCCTTGAAGTTCTATAGAGTAAAAGAACAAAGTTCAGTATATAATCAAACTCTTATAGAATCAGTACATACATTACAAACTATATATGTCTTGTACTTATTACAAGCCCTATGTCACACGACATAGCAAACACATTATGTCTAAGGACATAACTTATTTTACAACACATGTAATATGTCTAATAACATCATTACAATACTTAGACAAATGAGACTAAATCTGGTCTCCATATATGTCAGTAGAACCAAATTCCACTAGCATGTCATCGACATCTAGTATTGGATCTTCCACTTGCTGATTCTGCTCCTGGTTGTCCATGTTCAGAGAATCATCTCGAGAACCATCAACCGTAGGGGTGCCATCTTCATTTCCAGTGAAGTGTGCTTCATACTGGTTCCCCTGAGCCTTCTTGCCCTTTCCAAGTGACTGTTGGTACAATTCCACCAAATGCTTTGAAGTGTCACACTTCTTTGCAATATGTTCCTTACAACCACACCTGAAGCAACCAGTGTTGCTAGCCCTTTCATTCTTCTTGAAATAACCTTTTCGCTTTTGGACGCCATACTTATTCTGCTTCTCATTACGCTTCCACTTTCCATTGAATGTCCTACGGTTCTTTTTGGAACCATTGAACTCTTGAGTATTCTTAGAGTTGAAGTGTGATTCAGGCAGAGGCATCGTTCCTGTTGGACGAGAAAAATTGTTCTTCTCAAGAAGCTCATTGTGCTTCTTTGCCTGAAGCAGCGAGTAAATCAACTCGGAATACTTCTTATACTTTTGCTGACGATACTGTTCAGCAAGTATCCTCATAGAAGGATGGAAAGTAGAAAGCGTCTTTTCAATAAGATCAGCATCAGAAACTGCACTATTACAGAATCTCAACTTGTAGTTGATCTTATGAACAGCAGAATTGTATGCAGCTACATACTTAAAGTCTTGGAATCAGACTAGTGCCCATTCCCGTTGCGCTTTAGGCAACATCACCGCCCTTTGTTGATCATACCTCTCCTTTAAGGAGTTCCAGAGTGTCAGAGGGCTCTCCTCCATCAGATACTCTGTCTTTAGGTCAGGGTGAAGATGATGTCGAATGAAGTGCAACGCTGAATACCTTATTATGTCTATTACGGATGCAGTCCCTTGGGCAAGTGTGGTTATAGCGGAATTGAGTCCCTTGGCCGTCAAATTGATTTTGACATCCATTGCCCATGTCAAATAGTTAGAACCATCAACGACAGTTCAGCAAACTCTTTTTTAGATATGTCAGCCATATCCTGCATGCAATCATCATGCTTATTAATTTACTCTCATAGCAAATTAATTGTGTTGTAAATAAAACAATGTATGTATATTGATCAACATATAGCAATTGCCAAATTGCCGGAACATATACGTTGACATACATTGTACTTGTACAATACAGTAATACACACTAATTACTGAAGAATACAATATAGTAATTTACACAAATTACTAAATAACTAGTCACAACTTCAAACTACTAGTTAAAGAACTAAACAGGAAAAGAAAAACGAAAGAAAAAAAAGGTCCTGGGTCGCATACAGGGAGACCCAAACCAGTAGCACAGCCCTCTGCTACAGTACTGCTACAGTAATTTTTTTTTCATTTTTTCTTCTTTTTCGGCTCAGAACGGGACACAGGCCGAAGCCCGTCTAGCCTTTCGGCCCAACTGGCCCGGCGCCGCTTTAGACGTTGGATAAAATGGATCGGCGGTTAGGGTTTTCCTACCGCCCCGATCCCCATTCCATGCGGCGCCTTTCTCCCCCGTTCCAGCCGCCACGCCGGACGCGCGCTCACCGGCGAGCCGCCGACGGTGAAGGGATGAAGCCCTCTTCCTCGTCCGACGAGGGGGTGTAGTCAGGGATGTCCACCCCATTCTGGGGTCCGTTGGCGAGGCCGAGCGACGCCGGGTTCCAGGTGCCCTGACGGCGTCCAGGGCGACGGTCGACGGCGGCGACGGAGTGCCCGAAGAGAAGACGGTGGCTCGCGCCGGTGTCGGGCGGACCCGCGCCGCCGCTCGTGCCAGCGACGTCTGTGGCGGGCGTCCCTCCTGCCCCAAAGAGGAGGAAGCTCTGTTCGCCTGGAGGAGCAGAGGAGCGACCGAACGCCCATGGGGCGCTGCTTGTCCCCGCGGTGGCCATCTCAGGCCCTCGACTGGCGCTGCCACTTGCTCTGGCAGTGGTGACCGCACCCGCGGTGGCCATGGCGCGTCCTGGAGTCGGGATGAAGATGAGGCCATCGCCCCTGGCGCTGGCAACGCATGTCGGAGCTGGGCTGTAGCCGCGTGCAGGTATGTCGTGGACGATCTCCCGCTCCTCCTCCTCTGCCGGCATTGGTGACGGCAGATGTGTGCCACTGGAATGAGCGGGGCACGGGCCATATCCATGCACACGGCACCACCGTGGTGCGAATGGAGCGGCAACTGGAGGCTCTTGCACGCCCATCCCAGCGTTCTGCGGTGGTGGAGCATTCAGTCCGGCAACTAGCCCTAGGTCCAGACCCTGACGGTTGTCAATCGGCGTGGCCAGGCGGCGGTTCTCCGGCGTGGCGTGACAGCGTCGTCCAGCGCCCGCGTGATGGCGGCGTCCTCCAGCGAAGTTCTGGCGGTGGTTAATGCCAATGACAGAAACTGCTGGTGGTGCCCCCCATCGATGGCGGACGAACCGGCGGTGCTGCTCGGCAAGGAAATGGCGGCAACCTTCTTCCTAGAGAAGACCCAGGAGAAGGGAGGCGAGGGACGACATCCTCACCGTTCCAAGTCCTTCTCCAGCGAGTTCTTATGTGTGGCCTATCACTCTCGCTAGTGAGAAGTGCTAATAACGCGTAAAGAAACTGTGCGAATGAACAGTAGTCAATCACTATTGATAGATGTCGATGATGTACATATTTATATCCCTGGAAGGGACAGGTCGCACAGGCGCGACCTTTACAAGAGATGGATCGAAAGAACGCGTCCGTTACAATAGGACGTGACCCATCGGGAGAGAAACCGTACATCGGTTTTGCTAAGCAGGGATTTCCATTAATTAAACTAATTAATTAATCCTAACAGATCCATCGCACAGTCCCCCAACTGGGCCGGCCTAGCAGTGAACTTTTCTTTAGCGAAACTCTAAAATTCTCGAGAAAAATGCTGAGCGTGATTTGGATGGAACACAGACCTCACACTTTAGGTGCGCTGGCTAGCACTGGGACTAGTGAGTTTGGTGACTTGTAAGCACTTCCGAATCTTAAGAACTACTCCATGTGTTCCTTTTTGTGAGGTTTATTTGTTTTTCACAAAAAATATCACAATGTAAAATGGATGCGGCCAACCGGCCGGAGGAAGACTTCGTAGTGGTCCCTGCCACGCCGGAGATGCAGGCGGAGTCGGCGCTGCTCTCCACCAACGCTGCCGTGGCCTGGTTTGAAGGGGCCCCTGAGGATGTCCCTTGCCACACCGTGGCCGCTGCATTTGCCGCCACCTTCGGCTTCCGGCCGGCGGATGTGAGTGTTGTGCGGCACTTCCCCGAGCAGTACCTCGTCAAGTTCATGTACCAGCACAATTGCGCGGACGCCGTCAACCGTGGCGACTTCCTCGTCGACAACTCCTCTCTCTTCGTCCGCGCCTGGAGGCTCGAGGCACACACTGACAATGAAGACATGATGCACCACGTCCTTTTGTGCATCGAGGGGATCCCGGTCCATGCCTGGAATGAGTATGTCACTGCGTTCGTCATCGGCCATCGGTGCTCCCTTGACTACATCGAGCAGCGGTCTCTGCGCTGGGAGGACACGCGCGACCTGTCGCTCTGGGCGTGGACGTCCGACCCCAACGCCATTCCTAAGGTGAAGTGGCTCACGCTGCCCGCCCGCGGCCACCGACGCCACGGCTGGCGCGACCTGAGACACCGTGTGCTGCTGCACCTGGACCTGCTCGAGGACCACTCCAAGGCGTGGGACGACGACGACCCACCACCTCCTGACCTCTACGAGTACACCTAGTTCCGCCGTACAGTGGACGGCACGGTGCGGCGGGGAGACAGGCGTGCTGGTCAGCCTAGCGACATCCAGCGCTCGGCACGGCGCGACGACGACGACGACCGCGGCGGCCGCCGCAGGCGTGATGGCCCGCGCGCACAGGGCGGTTGGCGCGACCGCATCCGTCGCTCCCTGTCCAGGGGCGCCCGTGACCGTCAGCGGCAAGATGGCCAGGAGAGGACCCGCGATCACTCGAGCGGCACGGGCGGGAGGCGCCATGGCGCTGAAGCTGTGGCCATCCTGGGTGACGTTGCGCTGGCCACGCCACCCTTGGTCCTAATGGGCTCTAGCTCCGCTAGTGACGACGGGGCAGACGCCTTGGAGCTACAGCCGGTGCATGGCTGTAGCCCGGCATGCCAAGGCTCGGCGCGGGCTGCGCGCAGACGCTCCCAGGAGAGTCTTACGCCACCGGTCTCGCCCCCGCTTTCCCCCACGTCGGTGCTGCCTCGACTTGCGTGCTCCAGGAGGGACGAGGCTCGGGCAATGACAGCACCTCTGGCGGTCCCGTCCTCGACGGTGTTGCAGCTATGGTCACCAACGCATCTGCTCCCTCCTCTATCGCCAATGAAGCCCCCTGGGTTCGAGGCTTCGCCCACCCCCATGCTCATCTCCAATGGGCCGCTCCAGTGCACGACATCCCCTGTGCGGCTCCGCAGGGCTGCTGCTGATCGGCAGCCAGCTGGGGTTGGCCTGACCGTGCTCTTTGAAGATCGGCAGGAGCCCTTGCTGCCCTCCCCTACATCAACGCCTCCCAGGCCTCCTGTTGCACGCCGTAAGACTCTTGCTGGAGTGAACATTGCCCGGACAAGTGCGGGCCTCTCGCTGCACAGGACCAGTGCAAGGCTCAAAGCTGCTAGCAGAACAAGGGTGGTGCCGGCGCCGACGGCTAAGGCGGCTGAGATCCTGATTGCTCATAGTCTGGGGATCGTCAAGGACAGAGAAGACATCACGGCCAAGGCCCTGAACGCATTTGCTGAGCGTTTCAAGGAGCAGCTGCCGCTGGAGGTGATATCTGCCATGTGAGACTTGTTCAGGTTAGATGATGTGCAAGCAATGGGTGTAGAGGACGCCCTCATCCAGCACGGAGGGGAGGGTGCTATGGACGTGGAGAGGGTGGAGGATGCCGCTGCTGCTCTGCAGGCCTCCACCTGAGCAAGTTGATGTCTCTGGGTTGAAATGTTCTCTATGTTAGCTAAATCCTGGTCCATGTGTGTTGGTCCGTGTAAGTGTAGTTGGGTTGCATGGCACAAGCATAACCGTAGCTGGGTTGTGTGTGGCATGTGGCCAAGTTCAGAAGTGTACTCCATGTTGCCATGTTAGTGCAACCTATCAATGTTATGTGTTGGAATGTCCGGGGCCTCAACTGTCTGGATAGACGAGCTACTGTCAGCGCCACCATTGCTGCTTCTTCTTGCCATATTGTGTGTCTACAGGAGACAAAGCTTCACAATGTTGACATCTTCACAGCTTCCTTCTTAGGAGGGAGCAAACTTCGCAGTTTTGCGCAAAGGCCGTCGGACGACACTCGTGGAGGCATTTTATTTCTCTGGGACGATCACCTTGTGGAAATGTCCAATATCACAGCTACCACCTTCTGCTTGTCCTCCATGCTCCGTATTCGTGACCCCGATGTGCAATATAAGCTCACCACCATGCATGGCCCCGCGGATTCTTCGTGCAAAGATGCCTTCTTCGCGGAGCTTATCAGCCAAAAACCGCCCAACGGCATGCCATGGCTTGCGGCTGGGGATTTCAACCAAATTTATCGTGCAAGATACAAAAATAAAAGGCATGTCAATCAAAGTAGAATTAATCGGTTTCGAGCGACACTGAAAAGTTGTGAGCTTAAAGAGATACACTTGCAAAATAGGAGGTTCACTTGGAGCAACGAGAGGAAAAATCCGACTATGTGCAAACTGGACTTGTTTTTTTTGCAATGTCGAGTGGGACACCACTTTCAGCACTCATATGCTTCACACCCTCTCGTCCTCACTATCCGATCACTGCCCGCTTCTCCTCGCCGATGACAAGGGGCCTCGGAGGCCTAGAACCTTCAAGTTTGAAATTTTTTGGATTGCTATGCCCGGCTTTATGGAGGTGGTCAAAAAGGCTTGGATTGAGCCGCTCGAGCACGTTGAGCCATATCAAGTCCTGTTCCATAAGCTCAAGAAGGTGGCTCTCTGCCTTTCCGTGTGGAGTAGGCGCCTTTTCTCCAAGGCAAAGGTTCACCTACATGCCGCCCTATTTGTGATCCTACGCCTCGACATCGCTCAAGAGACCCGACAACTCTCCCCCAAGGAGAGTGACCTTAGGGCGAGGCTTAAAAGGAGGGTCATTAGCTTGGCAGTGCTTGAGAGATCTCGGAAAAAGCAAAGTGCGAGAATTGCTAACCTCAAGGAGGGTGATGCCAACACCAAGTTCTTCCATCGCCGGATTAATGCTAGAAGGAGGAAAAATCACATTCATAGGCTAAAGCATGACCAAGGGTGGATCACCGAGCATGACGCTAAGGAGAAGCTCATTCTGGACCACTTTTCTGAAGTGATGAAAAAAGGGAACACATGCAATAACGATCTAAACTAGGAGGAGCTCAACTTAGAGGTACATGACTTGCACGGCCTCGACTCACCCATCACCGTTGAGGAGGTACATGAGGCAATCAACGACATGCCAAGTGACAAGGCGCCCGGGCCGGACGACTTCACTGGAGCTTTTTGTAAGAAGTGTTGGGACGTCATTAAGTTCGACATGATGAGGGTGATACACCAGTTTGACTCCCTTCACACATCTAGTCTCCATTGGCTCAACTCCGCAAATATAGTGTTGTTGCCCAAGAAAGAGGGCGCGGAGGGGATTGCGGACTACAAGCCCATTAGTCTCATCCATGCCGTCGCCAAGATTATCGCAAAAATTCTTTCCATCCGTCTCGCCCCGCACATGAATAGCTTGGTCTCCAACGCCCAAAGTGCATTCATCAAGAGCAGAAGCATCCATGATAACTTCATGTGTGTCCGGAACTTGGCCCGTAGGCTACACAAATGCAAGACTCCGTCTCTCCTGTTCAAGCTAGATATACGCAAAGCCTTTGACTCGGTCAGATGGGAATACATCCTCGACCTCCTTCGGCAGAGGGGGTTTCCCCCCAAGTTTCGGGATTGGATTGCGGCCCTTCTTTGCACATCATCTTCTAGGATTCTGTTAAATGGGGTGGCTGGCAACCCCATCAAGCACGGTAGGGGCCTTCGGCAGGGGGACCCCCTATCCCCTCTCCTTTTTGTCATTGCAATTGACACACTCCAACAGCTACTGGAGCTGGCAACCCGAAAAGGACTACTCCACAAAATTCGTGGGACAGGGATCATGGTGCGAACTTCACTCTATGCAGACGATGCGGCTGTTTTCATGGCTCCAATTAAAAAAGATATTGACAACCTCTCGGCCATTTTGTGCGGATTTGGGGAGGTCACTGGACTATGCACCAATTTTCACAAGAGCTCGGTTGTGCCCATTCGATGCAATCACCTAAACCTGGAGCACATTCTGCAAGGATTGCCAGCTAACAGGGCGTCCTTCCCCATAAGACACTTGGGTCTTCCATTGTCCGTCTGGCAGCTTAAGAAGGTGGATTTGCAATTTCTTAAGGACAAAATTGCGGCCAAGTTGGTGACATACGAGGGGCAAAACATCACCACCATTGGACGAACGACCCTTGTTAAGTCTGTCGCCACCTCGCAAGCAGTCTATTTCATCACATCTTTGGTCATACCGCCGGGCATTCTTCAAAATATCAACAAACTGGAGCAGGCTTTCCTTTGGTCGGGATCAGATAAGACGACGAGCGCCAAGTGCAAGGTAAACTGGGAGATGGTTTGCCGCCCGTGCGAATATGGCGGCCTAGGGGTTCTCAACACCGATAAATTTGCGCGGGCCTTACGCTTGAGATGGCCATGGTTTGAATGGACGGCACCACAAAAGTTGTGGGTGGGCTTGGGAAATCCATGTAATGAGGAGGACCTTGACTTCTTCTATGCGTCCACGACCATCACCATGGGGAACGACGCTAAAACGCCTTTTTGGGATTCACCCTGGCTCCATGGGTGCAAGCCTAAGGATGTTGCCCCGCTCGTCTTTGCGGCCTCCTCAAGGAAGAATTGGAAGGTGCGGGAGGCCCTACAAAATAATGCATGGATCCTCAAGATCAACACCTCCACGGTTGTCTCCGTTGAGCACATTCGACAATTCTTCACACTGTGGGCACTTGTGAATGATGTACATCTGGATGCACTCTCTGAAGATACTATTGTGTGGAAGCATACGACAAGCAGGCACTACACTGCGGCCTCCGCCTACAAGGCCCAATTCCTTGGCTTGGTTCTCTCTCCCATGGACCAAATGGTTTGGAAAACTTGGGCGCCACCAAAGGCTAAATTCTTCGCTTGGTTGGCTATCCAAGACAGAATTTGGACCGCGGATAGACTACAAAAACGTGGATGGCCAAATTGTGGTCTTTGCACCCTTTGCAAGCGAGAGCAAGAAAGTGGACCGCATCTTTTCTTCAAGTGCCGCTTCACTATTAGGCTATGGAACTTGGTCATTGCAAAATTTGGGCTTCATCATATGGACACCTCTATGTGGCATCTTGAGAGGTCGGTCAAGGAATGGTGGACAAATAGGACCGGCGCCGGAATCCCCAACAGGAAGGCCATGGCCTCTCTAACCATGCTCGTGTCATGGACCATTTGGAATGAGCGGAATGCCCGTGTTTTCCGGAACAAGAGTGCTCCACCACCAATCTTGCTAAACAACATCATCTGCGAGGCAAACCTTTGGATCACCGCCAGAGCAAAAAAATTAGGGAACATTATTTTGTGTGAGTAATCTTCCATGCCGTGTAAAAGTGTGCCCTTGTAACAAACTCTATCCTCTTCTTATTTAATAGATGAGGCAAATCTTTTGCCTCCGTTTCGAAAAAAATGCATTTCCCTTTTCCGCCTCAATTTTTCATTTCTGCCCTCCACTATCGAGTATGTGCTTTCGCTAAAAAGAAATACTTAATTCCTATATGGAAGGTAGTCAAAAAAGAAATTCTCTACCTGATTGCACACATGCAAATTTCTTTCTCTCATATCCCGTCAATTGATTTTTTTGTGAGAAAACTTTTGATCTATTCATCAACTGTCAAGATAGTACAAAGAACACTAGAAGTAAAATTTACATCCAGGTCCATAGACCACCAAGCGACAACTACAAGCACTGGAGCAAGCCGAAGGCGCGCCACCATCATTGCCCCTCCCTCATCGGAGTCGGGCAAACATTGTTGTACTAGACAGTCGAAAAGACATCGTGCTAAGGCCTCAAAGGACCAGCACACCAGAACAGCAACCACCGCCAATGAAGAGAAGCGTAGATCGGAAGGATCCAACCTGCAGACACACAGATGTAGACAAGTGAAGACCGGATCCAGTTGGATCAACCGAAGAGAAACATCGACGGATTCCACGAGATTTGTTGGAGACAAACCTCCACACGCCTCCCGAGGACACTTGAAACATCATTGGGACGGGGGTAGACGGGGATGACATTATTCCATCTTCAAGAAGCCTCTATGGCCTCGTCTTCTTGAGCATGACACTAATCCTAACAAAACTCAGAAAGCACCTAAAAACGAAGCCCTCTCGCCGGCAAGTGTCGGGATCCACCGCGCCTCCATGGTCCTTGTGTTGAAATATGCCCTAGAGGCAATAATATTCTATTATTATATTTCCATTATTCTTAATTAAGAGTTTATATTTCATGCTATAACTGCTATGATCGTAGAATATGCGATTCAGTGGAAAACTCATATGCACATGTGAAATGATAAACGGTAAACAATAGGTTCCCGGTCTCGCCTCTAAGACCGGCTCAAGTGTTGTTAGTGATCATGTTTTCCTAATCTTAGGATATCATTAAGTGTAATGATAGTCCTAAAACAACATTGAGGGTGTGACGTTTGAAGAACGATCATATTGAATCGACCCAATACTTGTCTGTTATACTATGTGATCATATTGTCTGAAATCGTCGGTTATAACACAGAGTGTTAGCGTGTGTTTTAGTTCCTCAGACCATGAGAGTGTCTCGGTCACTTCCTACCGGATGGTGGGCTTTGGGGTTGCTCAAATGTCATCTGTAACAATATGATCATAACGACATCTTTCATGCTCACCGGAAAGTTTGACAAGTGACCGGGCAGCTCAAGAGTGGGATTTGCTCCTCTGATGATGGAGAGATATTCTTAGGGCCCTCTTAGTATGAAGGCACCCATCATCATATGGCCAGACACAGGTGCCTACGTCACAGGGATGTCGGAACACGTCAACAGGAAAGAAGAACAAAACTGGTAACGAGAGCAACGGTATAGCGAGCATGGTGATAACTCAAGAGGATATCGGTGCACACCAGGTTTTGTAAAGTATCGTGAAGCAAAGGGAACATTAAATGATAACCAAAGGTTCACTCGAATATCATTCGTGTAATCATAGGGACCAATACAGATGTCCACGGTTCCGCTATCGGTTCATGTCTATGGTTACCGAACCTACGGGGTCACAAGCTTAAGGTAATCACGATCTGCTGAGTGTTAGTAGGATGGGAGTTATGAGAATATATTTGTGGAATTGATTCATTAATATCCGGAATAGTTCCGAGAGGTTCCGGAAGCGTTTCAGGGTCACCAGAAGGGTTTCGGTGAATATCAGGTAATACTGGGTATTACCGATTAATATATATATATATATAGGTGTAAAATGTTTCCGAAGATGTTAAATTATATATATTATGCTCTGAAAATGTTTAGAACAAAAATATTTAATTTAATATCAACGGGCCAAATAAGACCAAGAGGTGGAGAAGGAATTGGGCCACAAGGAACCAACAAGGGAGGCGTCCCCCCTTTCCTAAGGGGGGGGGGGGGGTGAATCCTACTTGGAGGGGGAGTCCTACTCCCTCTCCCTTGGCCGGCACCCCAAGTGGGCTCTTTCCCCCTTGGTGGCAGCCCCTCTCCCCTCCAATCCTATATAGACTAGAGGATTAACACCCTATGGGGACACAAGTTTTGGAGCCTCCTCTAGTTGATCTAGTGCACGTTCTAGTTGGTCCTAGTTGACTAATTAGAGTGAGCCCTAGCCACCTCTAATACTCATAATTAGAAGCCCCGTGTGGTTGTAATCTTCTCCCTCTAATTCTCCGGCGACGATTAGCTTTGGACGGTGAAGCGCTGCAGGATCCCGAAGACCGTACGCTTGCAACCAAGTAGAGAGGACGTGCTTTCGGTCTTCCCTTCGAGGGATCGTTCATCGGCGGTTCGCGGGATCATCATCAATGTTCGAGGGACTTCAAGTACGATCTACACCGACTCGTCAACTTCCGCTGCACTCCCGGAGTCGGTAACGATCATCGATCACAACCCGTTATGTTTCTTCATATTGTTCTTGGGTGTTCATAGGGCGATTTTTTGTTTCCTACTACGTTTCGCAACACCTTGGACCATAGGAAACAAGACAGACAGGCGCCGGCGCGGGCGAGAAGCAGGGAGCCCTAGATGAGTTCGCACGAGGGCGTAATTGATTTTATTCCCACGTAGCAGGATTTAGCTGCATGTTATTAGATTTCTTGTTATTAGTTGTCTCTAATTAATTTGCTAGTCAGCTAAATAGTTAAGGGTATTTTTTTCAAAATTCCCCTAAATTAGGTGTCTTCATTATTGTGCCCAGAAAAATACATGTTATATAAAGGAACAGAGGGAGTATTACCAGACACATATTTGAAATTTTGAACACAATCTTTTTAGAAAAAAAATAATATTTTTGGTATCATGAGCAGTTTTCAAATGTCAACATTTCAAAAAACTCGTTTTTTTGGAAATGCGAACAATTTTTGACAACTTGGGATCAATTTTTATAAAGTGGGAACAAAATTTGAATTTCAATGTTTTTCTAGAATTTTCAAAAAAAATTGAAAACACAATTTTATTTAAACTCCATTTTTTTTCATAATGCAAACAAATTATGAAATTCTGAGCATTTTTTGGAAACACATTTTTTATAAAACATGGATCATTTTTTAACAGTTTTTGGGTAAAGCAAACAATTTTTTTCATATATTGAACTTTTTTTTAAAATTTGCAAGATTTTAAAACAAAAGGAAGGGAAAAATAAAAATATAAAAAAAATGAAATTAAAAAAGGAATAAAACTAGAGCAAAATCGGAAAAAAATAAACAACCAGGAAACAAAATAACTAGAACTAAACCGGAATGAAAATTTCTGGAAGGTTACCAAAACCAGGATTCACAATGGACACGCCACATGTTATGTCAATTGCTGCGGGGGGGGGGGGGGGGACCGTAGCTTCGGTCGTCGAGCCCGCTGTCGATGGACAAAATGGCCGACACCGCATGACAGTGCCACAAACATACCTCCTATTCGCATGTCACGCCAGCATGTGCATGCAGCCTTGCATTGAATTTTGACAGCCATCACGTCTTTCAGAAGGGGCGCGTGCACACGCCCCTCGAGATTCCTACTAACTGTAGTTACTTCACCTTCCCGGCGTTCGACAAAACACTCACCTTCATCGCATTTCTCTCTTCGCACTTAGTCAACGCTCCTCCAACTATTTGTCCTATACCTCGCTTAGAGCGCTAGGGCGCCCCCGTCAATAGCTCATGTGTCATCAGGTGCAGAGGAGTTGAGCGGCGGGTGTTAGGCTGGTCATAGTGGGGAGTAACTTATACTAGTGTCATGCATATGACACTAGTCTAAGTTACTATCTTTATAGTGCAAAGTAACATAGTAGTAGTGTCATAGATGGCTTCATTTATTATCTTGTAGACTCATATTGTATTGGGAAGCGCTATGTTACAGTAACATATTATGTTACTACTTCTCATTAACTACTTGCCACATAAGCAAAAAATTCTTGAAATGCGTTATGTTACTCGCTAAGTTACTCCCACTATGACTAGCCTTAGGCATCACTGCTTTGTGCATTGCCCCTCGCCGATGTCATCATAGGTTTCCTCAGCATTGGTGGCATCCCCGTCATTCTCGATGTGTTCCACAATAGGCAGTTTCCTGCCAAGGGCGAGGACGAACCGACATGGCCTTGGGGTAGCTTCCATCACTCTGCTCCTCTTTCACCTCACGCTCCTGGAGGACGTCGTTGAGTGAGTGACTCCACTTGGCGATGAAGTGGGAGGTGGGTGGGTTGACGAAGATCATCTTTGGCTCTTGCGCCCAGGAAGGCTCCAGGCTACGTAGGCAAAGCTCATTGTGCGAGCCGGTGATGAATTCTAGGCTCCCGAAGAAGAGTGTCTATCTTGGCTTGTAAGTGTTGATGGGTTCGATTTACCTCGTCGAGTTGGTGATGAAATTCATCACGCCGAAATCAAACATATGCCAGGAGCGAAGGCAGCATGATTGATTTCACGTCCCATCTGGATCTCGGTTCTCACAATCATGACTCATGTCTGGCCCACCACTGTCAATATGAATTCTAGCAGACGCTCATTTGGGTGTCATGACTAGCCGGAAATCCCAGAGGGGAAACATGAGACGATTTACCTAGCTAGCTTCAGGCCATTGCTATGAAGGTAAAACCCTACGTGTGCCCTTGGTCTATTGCTTGGATGGGTTCAGTGGTGGAGCTAGCATTTGACAATAGGGTGGTCCATCTCAAAATAATGTAAGCAATATGGTATGTGAACGTTCTAAGTAATTACCAATATAAAAAATAAATAGATCAATATGGTCTTACAAACACACTGAAATTCTCAATTGAATCTCAGTTTTGCATAATGAAGCCTACATAGTACTTCCTACGTTTCTAAATATAAGTATTTGTAGAGATTGCACTAGGAACCACATACAGATGTATATAGATGCATTTTAAGTGTAGATTCATTCATTTTGCTTCGTATATAGTCCATCTAGTGGAATCTCTACAAAGAGTTATATTTAGGAACTGAGGGAGTACTACATGGAGTATAATAAAGCTAATTGAGGCCAAAATGATGTGCAAAGTTATGTATGTATTCATCAGTTCATGTATTGGATAACATAGTGCAAAAAATCAAACCACAAATCAGAAATTAGGTATTTCGGTACCTTTAATTGGGGTATACCTTCCGGAGGCTAGTGCGTTGACTAAGCGGCAGTGGCTACCACCGGATTTGCAAGGGGGCGAGGGCAAGAGTGGTGCCAGGCGACCAGCCGGCTACAGGGCCACAACTACATGCAGGGTAGGGGCGGTGTGATGCCCCAAGACCAATGCGCCAGATGTCTTCCAGTTATTCGCTCTTGTTGCCTTTTCTTTTGATTGCGTGTTGCTTCTTGCCATGTCATCATGTGCATTGCATCATCATATTTTCAAAACTTGCATCCGTCCAGGTCTCCCTGTCCTCTCCGTTGTCCGTTCTGAGCCCAACCACACTCGCACGCGCCCGCGGCACATCCGAATTAGTATTTTATAAGTGGCCGGAAAATGTTCTCGGAATGGGACGAAAGTTGGCGTGCGGTGTTGTTATGTTGTTAGTAGGTCGCCTGCCAAGTTTCATCGCATTCGGAGTCCGTTTAATGCCCCAACAGTTAACTATAGCAGCATTATAGTCGGTCTAACGTCGGATGTTTTCGGTCTGCGAAAACTGTTGCCGGGCTTTCCCTCTCTTTCCTCCCTAGACCATCTACACAGTCCACTACCAACCGCCAGGCCACCTAACCCAAGTCAAGGTGAAGCATAAGTAAAGGACACCACAAGATTGAACCCAAAGCTAAGCACTTCTCCCATTGCAAGAAAAACCAATCTAGTTGGCCAAAACAAATTGATAGTTCGAAGAGACTTGCAAAGATGTCAAATCATGCATATAAGAATTCAGAGGAGATTCAAATAATATTCATAGATAAGTTGATCATAAATCCACAATTCATCAGATCTCGGCGAACACACCGCACAAGAGTATTACATCGAATAGATCTCCAAGAACATCGAGGAGAACATGGTATTGAGAATCAAAGAGAGAGAAGAAGCCATCTAGCTACTAGCTATGGACCGGTAGGTCTGTGGTAAACTACTCACGCTTCATCGGAGAGGCAATGGTGTTGATGTAGAAGCCCTCCGTGATCGAATCCCCCTTCGGCAGGATGCTGGAAAAGGCCCCTAGATGGGATCTCATGGGTACAGAAGGTTGCAGCAGTGGAAAAGTAGTTTTGTGGCTCCCCTGGAAGGTTTTGGGGTATTTGAGAATATATAGGCGGAAGAAATAGGTCGGTGGAGTCACGAGGGGCTCACAAGGGTGGGGGGCGCACCCTAACCCCCCTGGGCGCGCCCTCCGTCCTTGTGAATGCCTTGTGGCTTCCCTGATGTGTACTCCAAGTCCTTTGGATGTCTTCTGGTCCAAGAAAAATCATCGCGAAAGTTTCATTCCGTTTGGACTCTGTCCTTTTCTGCGAAACTCTAAAACAAGGAAAAAATAGAAACTGGCACTGTGCTCTAGGTTAATAGGTTAGTCCCAAAAATCATATAAAATAGCATATTAATGCATATAAAACATCCAAAACAGATAATATAATAGCATGGAACAATAAAAAATTATACATACGTTGGAGACGTATCAGGCATCCCCAAGCTTAATTCTCACTGGTCCTCGAGTAGGTAAATGATAAAAACAGAATTTTTGATGTGGAATGCTACCTAACATATTTATCCATGTAATTCTCTTTATTGTGGCATGAATGTTAAGATCCGTATGATTCAAAACAAAAAAACAATAATACTTCACGCATACTAACAAAAATAATTATGTCTTCTCAAAATAACATGGCCAAAAAAGCTTATCCCTACAATATCATATAGTCTAGCTATGCTCCATCTTCATCACACAAAATATTCAAATCATGCACAACCCCGATGACAAGCCAAGCAATTGTTTCATACTTTTGACGTTCTCAAACTTTTTCAACTTTCACACAATACATGAGCGTGAGCCATGGATATAGCACTATAGGTGGAATAGAAGGTGGGTGTGGAGAAGGCAAAAAGAAGGAGATAGTCTCACATCGACTAGGCGTATCAACGAGCTATGGAGATGCCCATCAATAGATATCAATGTGAGTGAGTAGGGATTGCCATGCAACGGATGCACTAGAGCTATAAGTTTATGAAAGCTCAAAACGAAAACTAAGTGGGTGTGCATCCAACTTGCTTGCTCATGAAGACCTAGGGCATTTGAGGAAGCCCATCATTGGAATATACAAGCCAAGTTCTATAATGAAAAATTCCCACTAGTATATGAAGTGACAATATAGGAGACTCTCTATCATGAAGGTCATGGTGCTACTTTGAAGCACAAGTGTGGCAAAAGGATAGTAACATTGTCCCTTCTCTCTTTTTGTCTCATTTTTTGGCTTCTCTTTTATTTATTTGGCTTTTCTCTTTTTTTTTCTCACATGGGACAATGCTCTAATAATGAAGATCATCACACCTTTATTTACTTACAACTCGATACTAGAACAAAATATGACTCTATGTGAATGCCTCCGGCAGTGTACTGGGATGTGCAATGAATCAAGAGTGACATGTATAAAAATATGATGAACGGTGGCTTTACCACAAATACGATGTCAACTACATGATCATGCATAGCAATATGACAATGATGGAGCGTGTCATAATAAACAGAATGGTGGAAAGTTGCATGGCAATATATCTCGGAATGGCTATGGAAATGCTATAATAGTTAGGTATGGTGGCTGTTTTGAGGAAGGTAAATGGTGGGTTTATGGTACCGGCGAAAGTTGTGTGGTACTAGAGAGGCCATCAATGGCGGAAAGGTGAGAGTGCGTATAATCCATGGACTCAACATTAGTCATAAAGAACTCACATACTTATTGCAAAAATCTATTTAGTCATCAAAACAAAGTACTATGTCCATGCTCCTAGGAGGATAAATTGGTAGAAAAAGACCATCGCTCGTCCCCGATTGCCACTCATAAGGAAGACAATCAAAAAATATCTCATGCTCCAACTTCGTTACATAACGGTTCACCATACGTGCATGCTACGGGACTCACAAAATTTAACACAAGTATTTTTCAAATTCACAACTACTTACTAGCATGACTCTAATATCACTATCTTCATATCTCAAAACAATCATAAGGAATCAAACTTCTCATAGTATTCAATGCACTTTATATGAAAGTTTTTATTATATCCCTCTTGGATGCCTACCATATTAGGACTAATTTTATAACCAAAGAAAATTACCATGCTGTTTAAAGACTCTCAAAATAATATAAGTGAAGTACGAGAGTTCATCAATTTCTATAAAATAAAACCACCATCGTGCTCTAAAAAGATATAAGTGAAGCACTAAAGCAAAATTGCCTAGCTCAAAAGATATAAGTGAAGCACATAGAGTATTCAAATAAATCATGATTCATGTGTGTCTCTATCAAAAGGTGTGAAGAGCAAGGATGATTGTGGCAAACTAAAAAGCAAAGACTCAAATCATACAAGACGCTCCAAGCAAAACACATATCAAGTGGTGAATAAAAATATAGCCTCAAGTAAAGTTACCGATATACGAATACGAAAGAGGGGATGCCTTCCCAGGGCACCCCAAGCTTAGGATCCTGGCATCCTTGAATATTACCTTGGGGTGCCATGGGAATCCCCAAGCTTAGGCTCTTGCCACTCCTTATTCCATAGTCCATCAAATCCTTACCCAAAACTTGAACTTCACAACACAAAACTTCAACAGAAAATCTCATAAGCTCCGTTAGTATAAGAAAATAAATCACCACTTTTGGTATTGTTGTGAACTCATTATTTATTTATATTGGTCTAATATCTACTGTATTCCAACTTGTCCATGGTTCATACCCCCGATACTAGCCATAGATTCATCAAAATAAGCAAACAACACGCGAAAAACAGAATTTGCCAAAAATAGAACAGTGTGTACCAATCTGAAGATTTAGAATACTTCCATAACTCCAAAAATCCTGAGAAATTAGGAGGTCCTAGACAATTTGTCTATTAATATTCTGCAGGAAGAATCAACATTTTATCGCGCTTCTGCTAAAAATAAGAACTGTTTTCATGAGTGCAAAAGTTTTTGTTTTTCAGCAAGATCAAATCAACTATTACCGTAAGCTATCCCAAAGGTCTTACTTGGCACAAACACTAATTAAAACATAAAAAACACATCTAAACAGAGGCTAGAAGAATTATTTATTCTAAAATAGGACCTAAAAACCAAAACAAAAATAAAATTGGGTTGCCTCCCAACAAGCGCTATTGTTTAACGCCCTTAGCTAGACATAAAAACACAGATAGATCTAAGTGTTGTCATCTTTGGCATGCAATCCGTAAGTGGCTCTCATAATAGATTCATAAGGCAATTTAATTTTATTTCTAGGGAAGTGTTCCATGCCTTTCCTTAAATGCAATTGAAATTTAATGTTTCCTTCTTTCATATCAATAATTGCACCAATCGTTCTAAGGAAAGGTCTACCAAGAATAATAGGACAAGTAGGATTGCAATCTATATCAAGAACAACGAAATCTATGGGCACATAATTCCTATTTGCAACAATAAGCACATCATTAATTCTTCCCATAGGTTTCTGAATAGTGGAATCCGCAAAATGCAAATTTAAGGAACAACCATCAAATTCACGAAAACCTAACACATCACAAAGAGTTTTTGGGATCATGGAAACAATAGCACCAAAATCACACAAAGCATGTCATTCATAATCTTTAATATTAATCTTAATAGTAGGTTCCCATTCATCATAAAGTTTTCTAGGGATAGAAAGTTCTAATTCAAGCTTTTCTTCAAAAGATTGTATCATAGCATCAACGATATGTTTAGTAAAAGCTTCGTTTTGATTATAAGCATGAGGAGAATTCAACATGGATTGCAACAAGGAAATAAAATCTATTAAAGAACAATTATTATAATTAAATTTCTTGAAATCCGAAAGAGTGGGTTCATTGCTACCTAAAGTTTTGACCTCTCCAATCCCAGTTTTATCAATTTTTGCATCAAGATCTAAAAACTTCGAGTCATTGGGACGCCTTCTAACTAAAGTTGACTCATCTCCAGTCCCATCTTAATCAAGATTTACATTGGAAAACAATGATTCAATAGGAGTCACATCAATCACTTTAAGATCTTCATCATTATTCAAAGCCTCTAGTTTGGCGGCCATTTGTTTACTAAAGTAGCTTGTTTATCAGAACTTTGACCTACTAAATTTTCAAGATGCGCAAACTGAGATCTCAAACTATAAAATTCTTTAGACATGTCATCAAGATCTTTATTCATGTATTCCATAAAGCTTTTCTGCTCCTTGAGCTCATTTCTAAAGAAATTGTTATGCTCAAATTGCAAAGACATGAAGCTTCTAACATTATTCTCAATTTCGTCTAACCTCATAAGGTGAGGGTCAACGTTTTTTGGAGGGGTCATTGCGACAAAGCAAGCAATCCAACACACGAACACACAAAAAGCAAACAAAGAAGACGAACGGAAAATGGGCAAAGAAAAGGCGAATCTTTTCGAAAATCGTTTTAGAAGTGGGGGAGAGGAAAACGAGAGGCGAATGGAAAATAATGTAATGCGAGGGATGAGAGTTTATGACGGGTACTTGGTATGTCTTGTCTTGGCGTAGATCTCCCCGGCAACGACGCCAAAAATTCTTCCTGCTACCTCTTGAGCTTGCATTGGTTTTTCCCTTGAAGAGAAAGGGTGATGCAGCAAAGTAGAGTAAGTATTTCCCACAGTTTTGAGAACCAAGGTCTCAATCCAGTAGGAGACAACGCACAAGCCATCGAATACCTGCACAAACAAACACCAACTTGCACCCAACACGACAAAGGGGTTGTCAATCCCTTCACGGTTATTTGCAAAGTGAGATCTGATATAGATGGATAAATGGTAAAGTAATATTTTTCCTATTTTTGGTTTATAGATCGGAAAGTAAAAGATTGCAAAGAAATTTAAATAGGAAACTAAAATTATAGGTCAAAGACTTATATGATGGAAAATAGAAGATTAGATCTGATATAGATGGATAAATGGTAAAGTAATATTTTTCCTATTTTTGGTTTATAGATCGGAAAGTAAAAGATTGCAAAGAAATTAAATAGGAAACTAAAATTATAGGTCAAAGACTTATATGATGGAAAATAGAAGATTATATGATGGAAAAATAGACCTGGGGGCCATAGGTTTCACTAGAGGCTTCTCTCAAGATAGAAAATATAACAGTGGGTGAACAAATTACTGCCGAGCAATTGATAGAAAAGCGTGAAGTTATGGCAATATCTAAGGCAATGATCATGAATATAGGCATTACGTCCGTGACAAGTAGACCGAAATGATTCTGCATCTACTACTATTACTCCACACATCGACCGACTCCTGCCTGCATCTAGAGTATTAAGTTCATGAACAACAGTGTAACGCATTAAGTAAGATGACATGATGTAGCGGAATTAACTCAAGCAATATGATAAAAAACCCATCTTGTTATCCTCGATGGCAACTGTCGGTGTCAAAACCGGCGGATCTCGGGTAGGGGGTCCCGAACTATGCGTCTAAGGCGGATGGTAACAGGAGGCAGGGGACATGATGTTTTACCCAGGTTCGGGCCCTCTTGATGGAGGTAAAACCCTACGTCCTGCTTGATTTATTCTTGATGATATGAGTATTACAAGAGTTGATCTACCACGAGATCGAAGAGGCTAAACCCTAGAAGCTAGCCTATGGTATGATTGTATCCTACGGACTTAAACCCTCCGGTTTATATAGACACCGGAGGGGGCTAGGGTTACACAAGGTCGGTTACAAAGGAGGAGATATACATATCCGTATTGTCTAGCTTGCCTTCCATGCCAAGTAGAGTCCCATCTGGACACGAGACGAAGTCTTCAATCTTGTATCTTCATAGTCCAACAGTCCGGCCAAAGGATATAGTTCGGCTGTCCGGAGACCCCCTAATCCAGGACTCCGTCAATAGCCCCCGAACCAGGCTTCAATGACGATGAGTCCGGCGCGCAGTATTGTCTTCGGCATTGCAAGGCGTGTTCTTCTCCAACTTCCAAGTGTTTGTAAGCAGTGTCCGGTCCCATAAATGCTCGGACCTCTTGGCTTCTGTGCCCAATAAGGGCTATCTCCCACGCGTCGAATGAATACGAGGCGCCAGGGCGTTTTTACATTCGCCCCCCCTAGCCAGATAAATAAATTGTCTATTAAAGGGACGGGGATTCTTAGATCCGATCCATACCATCCTCCCCCAGCGAGAATCCATCAGAGCGCATTTCGGAAAGATCCATTCCAGCATGGCCGACCTCCGCAGCTCCTCCTCCCGCCCCCGTAGCCCTAAGCCTAGTGATTGGGAGAGGTGTTCAGTCCCGCACAATCGATTAGTCGAACTGCAGACTAAGGGGTTTCTCCCTCCGGCGTATATGGTGCCCGTTCGAGCCAGGCTTGCCACCTACAATGGTGGGGAGCAAGCGGAGAGCTTTCCCTGTCCCTCCATGGGGGAACGGGTTTGCCTTGTTCCTTATTTACTAAGGGGACTCAGATTTCCAATTCATCCGTTTCTCCACGGGCTCCTGGAGTTCTACGGCCTCCAATTACACAATCTCACCCCTGCCTCCATTCCACATATCGCCGGCTATGTTGCTCTCTGCGAGTTGTTCCTGGGCTGTGAGGTTGACTTCGAGCTGTGGAAAAGGCTATTTTGCCTCGTCCCTCGCACATAGAGGGAAGCACTTTATCAAGTGGGCGGAGCCGAAATATGGCGCATCGCCGATACCGGATACCAGTCCGGTACCCCGAAGAAGTCGTCCGAAGACTGGCCTTCAGAATGGTTTTATATGGAGGACGTTCCCCTTCCGGACCCTGTTCGGCGGGGTCTTCCTGAGTTCAACAATGCTCCTCTGAAGAAGCGCTGAAGTTGGCGCCCACGGAGCCCCCAGGCGGAAGACAATAGGGAAGTCCTCTATCTGATGAACCGGATCAAAGCACTGGCTCAATCAGGATTGACAATAATCGAAGTTATGTCGATTTGCATAACGCGGGGAGTGCAACCACTTCAATATCGTGGGCACCCCTTGTGGTGTTATAACGGGGCGGATGACGCCACCCGCTGCGGGCATAAGGGTCCGGACAATGCTGTCGCTCTAGCGAAAATTCTGCCCGAACTGTTCAAGGGTGAGGAAGAGGAGTTCACCCGCGTCAAGCCACGGGATGGATTCTCCATGTACAATACTCCAAGCTGGATACGTTATATTTCCCTGCTCCCATTTTCCCCACATTCTTTGTCGTAAGTATTCACCTTGCCACTTTGCGGCAGGAAGTGCGAAAAGCCATAAAGGAGGTCAGCAACCCTTCTCCACAACCAGAGGACCCTGACCGGGCCCTCGACTCCGGACTTGAAGAAGATTCAGTTATCTCCGTGGAGCTGATAGACCGGCAGTTCTATCAGTTAAGATGCGATGATGCCATGGTGGCCATTACGGCCGACTATCCCGGACTGCTCCCTGCATCGCAAGTAAGAAAAACCAAAAAATCCTAAATCCAAAAACTAGGATCCCCTTTTAAACACTTCACCACCATATACACATGGCATTTTTTACAGGGAAGGCATTCGGGACGCCCTGCCGAACTCGCAACAACTCGCCAACCAGAGGCGTCGAGGCCGGGTAGGCCAAAAAGGAAGGCGGTCAGGACGGAGACGCCGGCGCAAAGGTATAAAAACCCCGCTCCCTGGTTGTCGTCTTTCTCAAAATGTAATGACACCGTGTTTCTTTAATAGAAAAAACGCTCGCCGGAATATGTCCGGCGATGTTGCCAATCATGCCTCCACCAGTCGGGCGCCAGGACCGGACATAGAGGCGGAAGCCGATATGGGGCAGGCGCCGGATAATCCCCCTACAGAGGATGCAGATAGATTATCCGCTACTAACTCAGAAGTGTAAAGTGCCATGAATCATAGGCGCCGCCGGGCCATACTCTGTGACGCTTGTTTCTCACCAGAGGAATTTGATGCCTTCAATTCTGGAGAGGCGTACCTCCGTGCCGCTCAAGATGGTCTAGCCAGAGCCACGGATCAGTATGTAAAGGATGTACGGGTGAGTGAATCTGGTGATTTATATGTATCAGTAGCCCCTGAGACTTGAAACAGTTAGAAGAACTGATTTAAGGATCATCTTTATTGTGCAGGTTCTTACAGAGAAGAATACTAGGCTGTCCCAGGAGCTGGAGGAATGCAAGACCCAACTGCGGGCCGCTGTTGCCGCATTGCAGGAACAGAAAAAGCCTCCCGCTGGTAACATTTACTTTAAAGAATGATGGTTACCATATAGTGTGCAGCGTGGATGCAGATCTAAAAACAGATGTTGCAGATGAATTCGAAGAGAATCCGGAGGTCCAGCATGTTATGCGACCGCTAGAGGCTGGCAAACGCGTGCTGACTAAAGTTAGGCGGGAGAAAAACAATCTCCAAGATGCCAATATTAAGCTAAGCGTGGAACTAAAAGACGTTCGGGGCCAGCTTGCAGACTCCGAGAAGGAGAATAAGTGGCTTCGGCGCGGCATTTTCAGTAAGTGCTTGAACGAATCCTTTTAAAGGAGTTCGGCGAAGAAGCTGACTAACAACGTTATGTCTGTAGGTATGCTAACGGGTCGTCCCGCGGAGGAAATGCCCGGGTCTGCGGGTGATCTTCTGTCCGAGCTGTCACATCTGCATGAAAAAGTTCGGCATGTGATGCAGGGTGTTACCCAGGCCTTGTGGCCGTCCGTATCCCTGCCAGAGGGCGTTGCCGAGCTTGCGGAGAGGCTCAAGGGAGCACAGCAGCGCTTCCGATTATGGAAGATATCAGCCTACCGACAGGGTGCCAGAGAAGCCTGGGCCATGGTGAAGACGCGGTATACCAAGGCAGACTCAAATCACATGGCCGAGGTTGGACCTGTGGGGCCCGACGGAAAAGAGATCCCCGTTAGCTTAGTTTATGGGCAAGTAGAATTAGCCGCAAAGTATTCTCAACAGGATTGTAAGCTAGACCGCCTGTTGGATGGTATAGAAGAGGAATTTAGTCAGTTTGCATGACTATGTAATTAAAGTGACATGTATAATGCCTTCTAGCCGGATTGTAGATCATTTGTCGTTGCGGACCTTTTCGCTTCAACCTCCGGGCCCAATAGTCTGGAGTGTATCCGAATACCCGCTCAGTTATATAAGAACCGGGGTATGTGTGGAGACCAGGCGTAGGGGTCATTAGTGCTTTATCAGACAAGTGCCCAACTAGTTATGTTATATTACATGGGTAGTAAGAAACATCTTCCAGGGAGAATAGTTCTGTTAAGGGTTCCTTTCCCTGGGTAGGCATGCCCTAAAGTGCATGTCCGGACTGCGATAGTAAACGCAGGAAAAACATCTGGGGGCAGATATCGACAATAAATAAAAATCATCTTTTGTTCACCGATCGAATATTCCCTTAAGAATGCTAGCTTTCGGCTTCACCTAGTCTGAGGTACACATCCGGCTGACCCGGCAGTAACAATCGTAGAGGTGCTCCCCTTATGCCCTAGCCGAATTAACGGGAACGTAGGGCATAAATACAAGAGCCAGGAAACCCAGCTTGGCCAAAACTGAAGTCATATCGATGCATATAATGGTGAAAAAAGGTACATGCGGAAGTATAACACATGTGTGGGGCATGAGGCCCAGATAAATAATTTAAGCTTCTGTGAAAGAAGCCCCCATGTATGAAGAGTGCGGCTAGCGCATCTGTAATGTGCAAGCGAGGCACAAGGTTACCCTTGAAGGCCTAGAGAAATAATAAAAGAAAGAAAGAGAACAAGACAGATAATGTATATGCAGAAAATGGACAAAGGGAGGGGACTAACATAGAGTCCGGTGCTAGGCGTAGAATCTTCGGAGCCTGGCCGCGTTCCATGGGTTCGGCTCGAGTCGACTAGTCGATGCATCCTGCAGTCCGTACGCTCCACCAGTCAGAACTTGGTCAATAATGAAGGGACCTTCCCATTTGGGCTCGAGCTTGTTCTTTTTCTTATCCGGCAGGCATAGAACTAGTTCGCCAATGTTATAAGTTTTGGCCCGTACTTCTCTACTTTGGTATCTGCGAGCCTGTTGCTGATAAAATGCGGAACGGGCTTTGGCTACGTCGTGCTCCTCCTCTAGGGTGTCCAGACTGTCCTCCCGATCGAGCTCGGCTTCTCTTTCTTCATACATGCGCACTCGAGGTGAGTCATGAATTATGTCACAGGGCAAGACTGCCTCTGCGCCGTACACCATAAAGAAGGGTGTATATCCGGTACTACGATTCGGCATGGTCTGCAGCCCCCAGAGTACGGAGTCGAGCTCCTCTACCTAGTGCGTATTAGACTCTGTTAAGGAACGCACTAATCTGGGTTTAATGCCGCTCATTATAAGACCGTTTGCTCGCTCGACTTGACCGTTGGTTTGTGGGTGATAGACTAAAGCATAATCGAGCTTGATGCCCATTTTGCTGCACTAGAGTTTTACCTCATCGGCCGTGAAGTTCGTGCCATTATCAGTGATGATGCTGTGGGGGACACCATAACGGTGTACAACCCCAGATATGAAGTCTATCACCGGTCCGGATTCGGCGGTTTTAACAGGTTTGGCCTCTATCCATTTGGTGAATTTATCCACCATGACCAGTAAGTATTTTTTCTTGTGGGTTCCCCCTTTAAGGGGTCCAACCATGTCAAGCCCCCAGACCACGAAGGGCCATGTAATGGGGATTGTTTGGAGGGCGGTGGGTGGCATGTGGCTTTGATTTGCAAAGAGCTGGCAACCGGAGCAGTGTTGGACCAAGTCCTGTGCATCTGCCCGGGCCGTTGGCCATTAGAATCATGTACGGAAGGCCTTGCTTACAAGAGCCCGGGCTGTGGCGTGATGACCGCCGAGTCCGACGTGAATTTCTGCTAAAAGATTCCGCCCTTCCTCTTCGGAGATGCACCTTTGAAGGACTCTGGTAGTACTTTTTTTGTACAATTCTCCCTCATGGACCCTGTAGGCCTTGGATCACCGCACTATGCAGAGTGCCTCATTTTGGTCCTCCGGAAGTTCCTGTCTAGTTAGGTAGGCCAGGAATGGTTCTGTCCACGGGGCAACAATGGCCATTATTTCGTGGGCTGAAGGTGTTATTTCGGTGGCGGAGCCTCCGATTATGTCAGAGAGTTCGGTATCGGGTATTTTGGCCGGGTCCGGACTGTTGTTACCGGTGTCCCCTTCCCATACTACGGATGGCTTGAACAGCCTTTCCAAAAATATGTTGGGGGGGACCGCATCACATTTTGCGCCGATGCAGGCGAGGATATCCGCCGCCTGATTGTTTTCTCCGAGCCACATGGTGAAATTCGAGCCCCTCGAACCGAGCTGACATTTTTAGGACGACGTTTCGATAGGCCGCCATTTTCGGATCCTTGGCGTCAAAGTCTCCATTTATTTGGGATATTGCGAGGTTTGAATCCCCACGCACCTCCAGGCTTTGAATGCCCATGGAGACTGCCATCTGAAGACCATGCAACAGAGCTTCGTATTCGGCTGCATTGTTGGAGTCTGTATACAATATTTGCAATACGTACTGAACGGTATCTCCGGTTGGGGACGTCAGGACGACGCCAGCCCCTAGACCAGCCAGCATTTTAGAACCGTCAAAGTGCATGATCCAATTGGAGTATGCGCCGTACTCTTTAGGGAGTTCGGCCTCCGTCCATTCGGCGACGAAGTCGGCCAATACTTGCGACTTAATGGCTCATCGAGGTTTGTATGTTATGTCGAACGGGAGGAGCTCAATGGCCCATTTGGCAATCCGGCCCATAGCGTCGCGGTTGTTTATAATATCATTAAGTGGCACTTCCGAGGCTACTATAATCGAACACTCTTGAAAGTAGTGTCGCAGCTTCCGTAATGCCATGAATACCGCATATGCTATCTTTTGATAATGCGGGTACCGTGATTTGCATGGAGTGAGGACAGTAGATACATAGTATACCGACTTTTGAAGAGGGAATTTATGTCCGTCCGCTTCCCGTTCGACAACGAGCACCGCGCTTACAACATGATGAGTTGCCGCAATGTACAACAACATTGGTTCGCCGATGTTTGGCGCGACCAGGATTGGGTTGGTTGCCAAGACGACCTTTATTTCTTCCAATCCGGCCGTGGCCGCGTCCGTCCACTCGAAGTGTTCGGTGCGCCGAAGGAGACGATAAAGGGGTAAAACCTTTTCTCCTAAGCGGGAGATAAAGCGGCTTAGAGCCGCCACGCATCCAGTTAACTTCTGGATTTGTTTGAGGTCTATTGGGGTAGCCAACTGTGACAAAGCTCGGATTTTGGCCAGATTAGCTTCAATACCTCTGCTGGAGACAATGAAACCCAGGAGTTTTCCGGCTGGTACACCGAAAACGCATTTTTCTGGATTGAGCTTGATGTCGTATGTTCGTAGGTTGTCGAATGTGAGCCTCAAGTCGTCTATCAAAGAGTCGACGTGTTTGGTTTCGACGACCACATCGTCTACGTATGCCTCTACTGTTTTTCCGATTTGTTTCTCCAGACATGTCTGAATCATGCGCTGATATGTTGCGCCAGCGTTTTTGAGCCCAAACGGCATTGTGTTAAAACAGAAGGGACCGTGTGGTGTGATGAATGCCGTTGCGGCTTGGTCGGACTCCGCCATCTTGATTTGGTGGTAACCGGAGTATGCGTCGAGGAAAAACAATGATTCGCGTCTTGCGGTAGCATCAATGATTTGATCGATGCGTGGGAGGGGGAAGGGATCCTTTGGGCAAGCTTTATTGAGGTCTTTCAAATCGACACAAAGGCGCCAGGATTTGTCCTTCTTTGGTACCATCACCAGGTTTGCTAGCCAGTCTGGGTGTTTTATTTCTCTAATGAATTTGGCCTCCAATAACTTGGCTAGTTCCTCTCCCATGGCCTGTCTCTTAGGTTCGGAGAAACGCCAAAGAGCATGCTTGACCGGCTTGAATCCCTTTAGGATATTGAGGCTATGCTCGGCCAGCCTGCATGGGATTCCTGGCATGTCTGAGGGATGCCAGGAGAATATGTCCCAGTTCTCGCGCAGGAACTCTCGTAGTGCGGCGTGCATAGCGGGTGAGGGAGTCCTGGATTAGGGGGTGTCCGGATGGCCGGACTATACCTTCAGCCGGACTCCTGGACTATGAAGATACAAGATTGAAGACTTCGTCCCGTGTTCGGAAGGGACTTTCCTTGGCGTGGAAGGCAAGCTTGGCGATACGTATATGTAGATCTCTTACCATTGTAACCGACTTTGTGTAACCCTAACCCTCTCCGGTGTCTATATAAACCGGAGGGTTTTAGTCCGTAGGACAACACATAGAACAACAATCATACCATAGGCTAGCTTCTAGGGTTTAGCCTCTCCGATCTCGTGGTAGATCTACTCTTGTACTACCCATATCATCAATATTAATCAAGCAGGACGTAGGGTTTTACCTCCATCAAGAGGGCCCGAACCTGGGTAAAACTTCGTGTCCCTTGCCTCCTGTTACCATCCGGCCTAGACGCACAGTTCGGGACCCCCTACCCGAGATCCGCCGGTTTTGACACCGACAACGGGGTTTAACTGTGCCCCGATGGAGGCTGTTTTTGTAGGGTCCGTTGGGTGGACTTGGAATTTGACTATTTCATCCGCTGGTTTAAAAGAGGTGGACTTGGATCTCTTGTCGAGTATTACGTCGTCCCTGTCCACTGTGGAGCATAGCGTGGTTAATTCCTCGGCCAAGAGGGCTTCGGTTAATGCCTCGAGGGCCAGTGCGGCTATTTTGTTTTCAGCGCGGAGTGCTATGTCTGGATCGCTGGCGAGAGTGATGATTCCGTTGGGCCCGGGAATTTTGAGCTTCATGTACCCGTAATGGGGTATGGCTTGGAAGATTGTGAATGCCTCTCGTCCTAAAAGAGCGTGATAACCACTGCTGAACGGGGCCACTTGGAATGTGATTTCTTCGGACCTGTAATTATCCGGCGTGCCGAATACCACATCTAGTGTGGTTTTCCCAGCACAGCATGCTTCCCGACTGGGGATGATTCCTCTAAAGGTTGTGCTACTTTGCTCAATGCGGTTCCAGTCTATTTCCATCTGTTGAAGAGTTTCCTCATAGATGAGGTTTAATCCGCTGCCGCCGTCCATGAGTACTTTGGTGAGTCGAAAGCCGTCCATGATTGGACTGAGGACCAGTGCGGCTGGTGCTCGGGCTGTTCAAAATTTAGGTTCGTCACTGGCATTGAAGGTAATAGCCATGTCACTCCATGGATTTATTGCTGCTACATGGCAGATTTTGTCCATGCTGCGGAGTGTTCGCTTGCGCCTATTATTTGACGCGAAGGTCTCGAATACTGTTAACACCGTATTGTTATCCACGTGATGGTGCTCTGTGGTATTTGGGATAAGAAGATCCTCACCACTTTTGGCCACCTGCCGGAGTATCCAACATGCTCTAAGGCTGTGCGTTGGTATTGTATCTGCTGTACTATGAATTTTGCAGGGTCCGTTGAGCCATCCCTCCAGTACGGTTCCGTGCCCTATAGAGGGTTTTTGCTTTTTGGTAGTTGACCCGGGTGTATTGTGATAATGCACCCTTTTATTGCGGACTGGGTTTGTATTCAGGGCCGGATTATCCCAAAAGCTTGTTTCGGTTTTCCAGGCACTTTCCATCGCATAGTACTTTCGTACTATGGACGCCAAGTCAGCGAAGCGTGTTATCTCACAGCAATTTATGGAGTTAAGGATTCCCTTGTCCGTGCAATTATTGCAGAAAAATAGGATTGCATCTTCTTCGCGATAGTCCTTAACCTTGTTCATCGCAAGGAGGAATCTTGCCCAATAGTGATGTACTGTTTCCTGGGGCTCTTGCCTGATATGGGAAAGATCGCTTATGTTTTGGTGGGTGGGTGGAATTAAATCCGAACCCTTACCTGATCTGGGATCTAGGGGTCGAGGAGTTTCCAATTTTGGAAGTTCCGGTTCCGGGGTGTTACCTAATAATCCTGGCCCGCTGCCCGACTCTAAGTTCAGGGATTGGATGTTGTCCTCCCGCGAACTGGCGTCCGGCTCGGAGAGCTCGGGAATCCGGACATAGTTGGTCCTCAAGATAGAGGAAAGGTCGCCGCATTGTTCCTCCACCACTACAATATGATGGGTGACCGGTGGAGAGTTAATCTCCCTTCGATCGGGTTTAAGACCAATCCTATCATAGTCCGTAGCGACTCCCAAGGCGGCGATGCGATCCAAGAGCTCGTTTAAGGAGGCGAGCTCCATTGGATCCATCTGTTCGGTGAGTGCCGATCTGACGTGGAGGCTGTTTTCGATGACCCGAGAAGTCATCGTCGGCGCGGCGGCCGAACAGGCGGTCATGATGAAACCGCCTAGCCGGAGAGTTTGGCCGACAGCCAAAGCTCCCCCAACAGTAGTACCGTCTTTAAAGACAAGACGAGACATCCTTCCTTCTGGCGACGACACAGACCTGGGTCAAAATTCCGCTTACCAAACAAGATGTCGAGAAGCGAACTCTGTAATTCCCCTCCTGCAAAAGTGATAGCGGCTGTAGCATCCGTGTGGAAGAGGGTAAGCTTGCGGGTAAGCAGCAAAAAAAGAATAAATGTAACACACCCTAAGCTGTTCGTGTTAAGGTGGCCGATGGCGTTGAGTTAACTTCCTTGTTTCTTCTGCCACGAAATGCTCGTTCAATGGACGGAGTCATACCACCGCCTCCTCCTGCAAACGAGCAAGTTCTAAGCTTTATCGATCTTCTTCGGCTCACGAAACTTTGGTCTAATGCCCGCCTTTAGAAAGGACCTCCGCAACCTAGTTTTGTATCTGCATAGTGAAGGAAAGAAAGAAGCATGTTAAGGTGACTTGAGGGAAAGAGGTGCCAAACCTTCCCGTCGATGTGGACTCTTGGGGAAGATAAGCTTGTTATCCCTAGAGTAACTTTTATCCGTTGAGCGACGACCCTTCCACTCGCGATAGAAATACAGACTTCTTCCTATCAAATTGCTTTTGCCCAACAATAATAGGCAAGACTTGATTCAGGTTAATACAATACTCTTCTTCGACGGTGAATATTAAGGAAAGGAGAGCGAGGGGAAGAGGGGTCAGCCCTTCGAAAGAATTGACCGAGGAGCCATATGAGGTGAAAATCTCATGTACGGTTCTGTAAAGGGACAGTAAGGACCCATCCCAAGAACCCTCAAACCTCCCTGGAGAACACGGCTCCATGTAGCAGATATTACTAATTACAATCCTGAAGGTGACATAGCTAAAGCGAGTCCTTTCTTTCCTTATGACCTTGAATTGGTTAGGTGATCAATCTTTGGATTCAGGGTTCCCTGTGGATCAGCTCCCTTACATAATAATATTTCACTGTATCAACTACGAGGGGAAAATCTGAAAGACAGAGGATAGAGAGTGAGAGAAACTCTCAATGAAAGCACCAATGTCGGTGTCAAAACCGGCGGATCTCGGGTAGGGGGTCCCGAACTGTGCGTCTAAGGTGGATGGTAACAGGAGGCAGGGGACACGATGTTTTACCCAGGTTCGGGCCCTCTTGATGGAGGTAAAACCCTACGTCCTGCTTGATTTATTCTTGATGATATGAGTATTACAAGAGTTGATCTACCACGAGATCGAAGAGGCTAAACCCTAGAAGCTAGCCTATGGTATGATTGTATGTTGTCCTATGGACTTAAACCCTCCGGTTTATATAGACACCGGAGGGGGCTAGGGTTACACAAGGTCGGTTACCAAGGAGGAGATGTACATATCCGTATTGTCTAGCTTGCCTTCCACGCCAAGTAGAGTCCCATCCGGACACGAGACGAAGTCTTCAATCTTGTATCTTCATAGTCCAACAGTTCGGCCAAAGTATATAGTCCGGCTGTTCGGAGACCCCCTAATCCAGGACTCCCTCAGCAAATATACAATACGTGCCTTTCTGCCCCTACTGTCACTAGGAAAGGAAACCGCAAGATTGAACCCAAAGCTAAGCACTTCTCGCATTACAAGAAAAACCAATCTAGTTGGCCAAACCAAATCGATAGTTCGAAGAGACTTGCAAAGATATCAAATCATGCATATAATAATTCAAAGGAGATTTAAATAATATTCATAGATAAGCTGATCATAAATCCACAATGCATCAGATCTCGACAAACACACCGCAAAAGAGTATTACATGAAATAGATCTCCAAGAACATCGAGGAGAACATGGTATTGAGAATCAAAGAGAGAGAAGAAGCCATCTAGCTACTAGCTATGGACCCGTAGGTCTGTGGTAAACTACTCACGCTTCATCGGAGAGGCAATGGTGTTGATGTAGAAGCCCTCCGTGATCGAATCCCCCTCCAACAGGACGCCGGAAAAGGCCCCTAGATGGGATCTCACGGGTACAGAAGGTTGCGGCAGTGGAAAAGTGGTTTTGTGGATCCCCTAAATGGTTTTGGGGTATTTCAGAATATATAGGCGGAAGAAATAGGTCGGTGGATTCACGAGGGGCCATAAGGGTGGGGGCGCGCCCTACCCCCTAGGCGTGCCCTCCGTCCTTATGGATGCCTCGTGGCTTCCCTGACGTGTACTCCAAGTCCTCTGGATGTCTTCTGGTCCAAGAAAAATCATCGCAAAAGTTTCATTCCGTTTGGACTCCATCCTTTTCTGTGAAACTCTAAAACAAGGAAAAAACAGAAACTGGCACTAGGCTCTAGGTTAATATGTTAGTCCCAAAAATCATATAAAATAGCATATTAATGTATATAAAACATCCAAACCAGATAATATAATAGCATGGAACAATCAAAACTTATATATACGTTGGAGACGTATCATAGCCTTTTCGAGGTATAAAAGTGTCCATCCCACAGGGAGCACAAGAATTGAACAGTGCCCCTTAAAATACTTATGAAAATGTGCATGCAAGTTAGTTGTAGACACAAAAAAATGAAGGCGGTAGGTTGTAATAATTTTGAGTAGAGTGCGAACAAAAGTAAATAACTTAAAATAAGTAAAAGGGCAAGCAAGGTGAATAAGGCAATGAAACCAACAAGAGGATTAAAGTGTTCCCAGAGTCTGAAATTCCCATTGGTATGTGACTAATGTAATATATGTGATTGCATAGTTCTAAGTTGGATACTTGAGTCACTCTTGATGTTTGTAATTGATCATATTTGGGTACAATATACATTTTACTCAAATTAGACTCCATATCACACATGCCACTATCATAGTTTCCCCACTACGGTTCTCACTACGGAAATTAAGGGTTTCCCAGTGGACGTGGCTTCTGTTATTCCCCTCTCAGTTGCAAAGGCGAGGAAAGAAGATTTTACCGTTACCTTGAATTACCTTGATATCTTAACCTTTACAACAACAATAATAAGATCCGCAAGACGGAAGCGCTAAGTGAATCCCCTTCACGACATTCATAGAGACTATTAAATTAATCAATCAACAGAGTGATATCATTATTAGTGTTCAGCATCTATACATACCAAGATTCATCCATATCCCTGATAACTAGAGAGTTACTTACATATGGGACAGCAAGCATCA
The DNA here is from genome assembly GCF_003073215.2 of Triticum urartu. Lineage (NCBI taxonomy): Eukaryota > Viridiplantae > Streptophyta > Magnoliopsida > Poales > Poaceae > Triticum > Triticum urartu. Next base: position 207,294,669 of record NC_053023.1, on the reverse strand, counting down.
TACGAATAGTGGTGAAAAACATAGATGACAAATCAGAGTAATCTCTGCTCCTAATTGGTGAGTTGGTAGTCTTGCCTCACTCCCACCTCATCCCACCAGTCCTATTTTTCGCCCACTCATCCCACTAGTCCTATTTTTCGCCCACCTCATCCCACCAGTCCTATTTTTCGCCCACCTCATCCCACAACATTGGTTCAGCCCATTAACATGTACATGAACGCAATCCTCACATCGCCTGCCCTCCTAGCGATCCTCCTGACGTCCTGGTGCTGTCGTCCTCATCTCCCCGATCTCCTCTACTAGTCGCCCTCCTCCCGTTGTGTCCTCACGCCACAGCCTCTTCTCCCCGATCTCCTTTGTGACCCAGGCGCTGGGCCACCCCGGCAACTCCTCCATACTCTGGCCGCGAGGTCGCATCGGACGACGGCTGCTCCTCCGATATCCCTTGGAAGACAGGTTTGAACCAGCCCGATATATCTAGGTGAATACACAAGAACGTGAATGTATGCACATATTACAAATGCTCCAGAAATTGATGCTCCACCAACTGATGATTGAGCCCTTGTTCCTTAGCTATCCCTATTCCTAGGAGTAGATATTACAAATGCATTAAATAGAGCCACCGATTACAAATGCTCCAGGAATGGATGCTCCACCAACTGATGATTGAGACCTTGTGTCTTGTATATTACAAATTCATAAAATGGAGCCACTGATGTCGCTTGAAGCTACGCCGGTATTTCCCCAAAGAGGAAGGGATGATGCAGCACAGCAACGGTAGCTATTTCCCTCAGATATAAAACCAAGGTTATCGAACCGGTAGGATAAGCAAGAAACACAATGTAAATAGCACATGCACACAAATAACAACTACTCGCAACTCGACATGTAAAAGGGGTTGTCAATCCCTTTCAGGTAGTGGCGCCCCAAGATGGGTAAATGGATGTGAGAGAGTTGTAAATATTGATAGATCGAACGCCAAATAAAATAAATTGCAGCAAGGTATTTTTGGATTAATAGATCTGAAAATAAAATAAAAGGAAAATAGATCGCAAAGGAAAATAATAAGAGAAAGAGACCCGGGGGCCGTAGGTTTCACTAGTGGCTTCTCTCGAGAAGAATAACAAATGGTGGGTAAACAAATTACTGTTGGGCAACTTATAGAACTTGAAATAATCATGACGATATCCAGGAAATGATCATTATATAGGCATCACGTTCAAGATTAGTACACCGACTCCTGCCTGCATCTACTACTATTACTCCACACATCGACCACTATCTAGCATGCATCTAGCATGCAACTATCACCCAATATTCTTACTAAAGCATAATTACTCATCAACATAACTCACATATCACATCATCATATCTCAAAACTATTACTAAGAATCAAGTTTATTTTGTCCAATGATCTTCATGAAAGTTTTTATTATATCCTTCTTGGATATCTATCACTTTGGAACTAATTTTCATATGTTGCTTTTAACAAGCTCAAACAAATATAAGTGAAGATCATGAGCATAATATTTCTTTCTCTCAAATTAATTTAAGTGAAGCAAGAGAGAATTTCTTGAAAATTTTACTAACTCTCACATAAATCTAAGTGAAGCAAGAGAGCATTTCTTCAAAGATACTAAAGCACGCCGTGCTCAAAAAGATATAAGTGAAGCACTAGAGCAAGTCCATAGCTCATAAAAATTTAAGTGAAGCATAGAGAGCAATTCTAACAAGTCATGTGATAATTTTGACTCTCTCAAATAGGTGTGTCCAGCAAGGAATCAAGACTTAAAACACAAAATAAAACAAGCAAAGACTCATATCATACAAGATGCTCCAAGCAAAACACATAGTATGTGACGAATAAAAATATAGCTTTGAGTAAAATACCAATGGTCGTTAGAAGAAAGAGGGGATGCCACTCGGGGGCATCCCCAAGCTTAGTTGCTTGCTATCTTTTGGATAATAGCGGGGGATGCCGGGGCATCCCCAAGCTTAGGCTCTTCTTACTCCTTAATCCTTCAACCATCGTAAGATAACCCAAAACTTGAAAACTTCAATCACACAAAACTCAACAAAAGCCTTTGTGAGATCCATTAGTATAAGAAAATAAATCACTACTATAAGTGTTGTATCAAACCAATTCATATTTTGTTCTTGCATTATATCTACTGTATTCCAACTTTTCTATGGCAAAAACTCATCAAAGAAAACCATAGAGCCATCAAAATAAGCACACAATGCAAAGAAAACAGAACCTGTAAAAAAACAGAACTGTCTGTAGTAATCTGGGTGTTTCGAATACTTCTGTAACTCCAAAAATTCTAAAACATTAGGACGACCTGAGAAATTTGTATACTAATCTACTGCAAAAGGAATGTGTATTTTATCGCTCTCTAGTTAAAATGGGAATTATTTTCACGAGCGCAAGACTTTACTTGGCACAAACACTAATCTTTACCTAACAATAAAGAAAATTGGGTTTCTTTCGTCCGTCATGGCATTTTTCAGAAAAGTCCCTCTATTTCAGAGAATTCAACCCTCAGTCCTGTTTGAAGTTAAAACTAATCGTTATTTTTGTATTTTACACAAAAGTCCCTGTCTTTTCTTGAAATCAACCCGTCGTTCGCATTTAAGTCACACCTGAACCGTTATTTTACATGTTTTGAAACCCCCCCTGATGTTTTAGGTAATTCATCAGTGGATCATATTTAAGTGAAACAAATGCTTTTTAAAATCATCCATATCTTTTAAACCGTAACTTCGATTTGAACATGTCATATATGAAATTTGATTAGAAAAATATGTAGAATATGAATATGAGATTATTTTTACCTGTTAAGTATTTTTAAATATTATTTTGGAATATATTTGAGTCAAACCAAATGATTTTCTAAATTATCTGTATCTTTTAAACCGTAACTTCAATTTTAACATATTATATATGAAATTTTACTAGAAAAATGTGTGGAATCTAAATATGATGTTAATTTTACGTGTTAAATATTTTTAAAATATTGTTATGGAAGCAAACTTATAATTTATAGCGCAAGATTTGTTTTTTTCATACCGGTGGTGATCCAAATTGCAAATAAACACCCCACTATAACCATATACGGAAAAGAAAACATCGATAACTACACATGCATACCTCTGAAAAATGTCGCAGGGGAAAACAACAGATTTCTCATCACGAGAGTGTGAGAAAGTGAGCAAGAGAAAGGGAGAGAGAGAGGAAGAGAGAGAGGGAGGGGGAGGAGAGAGGGAGAGAGAGATGCCTTAGGATTAACCATATTCAACACACGTTTTTTTGCTGTTTTGTGTGAATACCGAGGCCATCACCGGCGAGGGTGAGAAGGAGGATAAGCGAAAACACAAATATGATGCCTCAAAAAAATAAAGGAGATGGACCTATTGTGGTCTTGAGTGATGGTTATTGATTTAAGAGCGTGTGCTATGTTTTCTCTCCCGTTGCAACGCACGGGCTCTTTTGCTAGTTAAAACATAAAAAACACAATCATAACAGTAGCATAATTGTTCTAACACTCAAAAAAGGAGGCAAAAAGCAAAAATAAATTTTATTCATTGGGTTGCCTCCCAACAAGCGCTATAGTTTTACGCCCTTAGCTAGGCATAAAGCAAGGATCTAAGTTTTGTCATCTTTGTTTCGAGATCCATACGATGCCCTCATGATTGATTCATAAGGTGGCCTAATTATTGTTCTAGGGAAGTGTTACATACCCTTCTCAAAGGAAATTGGAACTTAATATTGCCTTCTTTCATATCAATCGCGGCACCAATAGTGCGTAAAAACGGTCTACCAAGAATAATTGAACAAGACGGATTGTAATCAATATCAAGAACAATAAAATCTATGTTTTTTTCCTATTTGCAAGAATAAGAACATCATTAATTCTTCCCTAGGCTTTTTAATAGTAGAATCAGCCAAGTGCATATTCAAAGAACATGATTCAATATCTGTAAGACCAAGCACATCACATAAAGATTTCAGAATAGTAGAAACACTAGCACCCAAGTCACACAAAGCAAAACACTCATAATTTTTAATCTTGATTTTTATAGTAGGTTCCCATTCATCATACAAATTTCTAGTAATTGAAACTTCTAATTCCAATTTTTCTTCAAGAGCTTTCATTATAGCATCAATAATATGTTTAGTAAAAACTTTATTTTGTTCAAAAGCATGGGGTTAATTTATCATGGATTGCAACAAAGAAATACAATTAATCAAAGAGAAAATATCATAATTACAGTCTTTGTAATCCAAAAGAGTGGGCACATCACTAGCTAAAGTTTTGACTCTTCAAACCCATTTTTATCAATTTTCTCAACACGATTTTCACCCTCCGAATTATCGGGATGCCTTCTAACTAAAGTTGATTCTTCTCGAGTCCCTTTTTCATCAATATTAACTTCACTAAACAAGGAATCAATAGAAGAAACACCAATCATTTTAAGATCTTCATCACTTTTGCGAAAGTAATCACTAGAAAATGCTTTTTCTAAAAATTCTCTTTTAGCCCTAAGCATAGCGGTTCTTTTCTTTCTTTCATCCATAGAAACATAAGGAGCTTTAATTGATTCATCAACCTTAGGCACAAAAATTTTCATCTTGAGATTTTCCACATTATGAGCAATTCTATCAACATTTCTAGACAAATCATCAATCTTATTCAACTTTTCTTCTATGGAAGTGTTGAAAACTTTTTGCGTGTTGATAAATTCTTTAATATTATTCTCCGGATCAGAGGTGTTCCTATTATTATAAGACTGATTTCCATAGGAATTACCATAATTATTAGAGGAATTACTAGGAAAAAGCCTAGGATTAAAATTACCTCTATAAGCATTGTTGTTGAAATTATTCCGATAGATAAAATTCACGTCTATGGCATCACTATTTTGCTCAATCAAAGTAGACAAAGGCATATCATTAAAATCAATAGGAGCACTTCTACTAGCAACCAATTTCACAAGATCATCAACTTTTTCACTCAAAGAAGAAATTTCTTCAACCGAATTAAGTTTTTTACTAGTAGGAGCTCTTTCGGTATGCCATTGCGAGTAATTTACCATAATATTATCAAGAAATTTGGTGGCTTCACCCAAAGTAATTTCCATAAAATTATCACCCGTGGCGGAATCTAAAAGATTAAGAGAAACAAAATTCAATCCCGCATAAAAAATTTGTATGATCATCCAAAGATTTAACCCATGAGTTGGCCAATTCCTTAGCATCATTTTCATCCTTTCCCAAGATTGTGAAACATGCTCATGTTCAAGTTTCTTGAAATTCATGATCTGGGTTCTAAGGGAAACAATTTTTGTGGGTGGAAAATACTTAGTGATAAAAGCATCTTTGCACTTATTCCAAGAATCGATACTATTACGAGGCAAAGAAGAGAACCAAATTTTTGCAGAATCACGCAAAGAAAACAGAAATAATTTCATCTTCACCACATCATTGCCCACATATTTTTTCTTTTGCATATCACATAAATCCACGAAGGTATTAAGATGGGACGCGACATCCTCATTAGGAGTACCGGAAAATTGATCTTTCATAACAAGATTCAGCAAAGCAGTATTGATATCACAAGTCTCCGCACTAGTGGCGGGAGGAGCAAGCGGAGTGCCAATAAAATCATTGTTGTTGGTATTTAAGAAATCACACAACTTGGTGTTCTCTTGAGTCATGATGACTATACAACAAGATTGCACTAAAAAACAGATCCGGCAAGAAAACGACGAACGAAAAAGAGGGGCGAATAAAACGGCAATTTTTTGTGAAGTGGGGGAGAGGAAAACAAGAGGCAAATGGAAAATAATGTAAATTTTGAGGAGATGAGATCTGTGATTAGGAACCTGGTATATGTTGAAGATCCTCCCCGACAACAGCGCCAGAAATTCCTTTTGATGTCACTTGAAGCTACGTCGGTATTTCCCCAAAGAGGAAGGGATAATGCAGCACAGCGGTGGTAGGTATTTCCCTCAGATATGAAACCATGGTTATCGAACCAGTAGGAGAACCAAGCAACACAATGTAAATAGCAACCGCACACAAATAACAACTACTCGAAACCCAACATGTAAAAGGGGTTGTCAATCCCTTTCGGGTAGCGGCGCCCCAAGATGGGCAAACGGAGGTGAGAGAGTTGTAAATATTGATAGATCGAATGCCAAATAAAATAAATTGCAGCAAGGTATTTTTGTATTTTTGGATTAATAGATCTGAAAATAAAAGCAAAGGAAAATAGACCACAAAGGGAAATAATAAGAGAAAGAGACCCGGGGGTCGTAGGTTTCACTAGTGGCTTCTCTCGAGAAAAATAGCAAATGGTGGGTAAACAAATTACTGTTGGGAAATTGATAGAATTTCAAATAATCATGACGATATCCAGGCAATGATCATTATATAGGCATCACATCCAAGATTAGTAGACCGACTCCTGCCTGCATCTACTACTATTACTCCACACATCGACCGCTAGCCAGCATGCATCTAGTGTATTAAGTTCATGGAGAAATGGAGTAATGCAATAAGAACGATGACATGATGTAGACAAGATCTATCTATGTAGTAGAGATAGACCCCATCATTTTATCCTTAGTAACAATGATACATACGTGTTGGTTCCCCTTCTGTCACTGGGATCAAGCACCGTAAGATCGAACCCACTACAAAGCACCTCTTCCCATTGCAAGATAAATAGATCAAGTTGGCCAAACAAAACCCAAATATCAGAGAAGAAAGATGAGGCTATAAGCAATCATGCATAAAAGAGATCAAAGAAACTCAAATACTTTCATGGATATAAAAAGATAGATCTAATCATAAACTCAAAGTTCATCCGATCCCAACAAACACACGACAAAAATGAGTTACATCATATGGATCCCCAAGATACCATTGTATTGAGAATCAAACGAGAGAGAGGAAGCCATCTAGCTACTAACTACAGACGTGAAGGTCTACAAAGAACTACTCACGCATCATCGGAGAGGCACCAATGGAGGTGGTGAACCCCATCCACGATGGTGTCTAAATTGGATCTGGTGGTTTTGGACTCTGCGGTGGCTGGAATTGATTTTCGTGGAGTCCCCTAGGGTTTCTGGAATATTGGGGTCTTTATAGAGCAAAGAGGCGGTCCGGGGGGCACCCAAGGTGGGCACAACCCACCTGGGCGCACCTGGGCCTCCTGGCGCGCTCTAGTGGGTTGTGCTCTCCTCAGAGCACCCCCCAGGCGCAGCCTTGGCCCACTAGGTGTCTTCTGGGCCATAAAAAATCTCCGTAAAGTTTCGTTGCATTTGGACTCCGCTTGGTATTGATTTTTTGCGATGTAAAAAAACATGCAAAAAACAACAACTGGCACTTGGCACTATGTTAATAGTTTAGTACCCAAAAATGATATAAAATGACTATAAAATGATTATAAAACATCCAGGATTGATAATATAACAACATGGAACAATAAAAAATATAGATACATTGGAGACGTATCAGCCACATATGACAAAATGCTTCAGGAACTGATCCTCTAACAACTGATGCATCGATGGAGCCCTTGTTTCTTAGCTGTCACTATTCCAAGGAGTACTCCCTGCTCGAGTGATTTGTTAGCCCATTGCTAGCGGAAGTTGTGATGCACCAATGAGTTCTGCATACATATTTTGTTGTATTTTGCTAAATGAAAAATGCTCCACAAACATTTGGTGCTAACAAGCTTATACATGTAAGTTTGACATGGTTAGGAATGATAATCTACCTAGATTATACCGCCGTGTATGTGCTCCAACATCAATTTGTCTTTGGCCATTTTGGTTCAGGAACTTGGTACCAACCAAAGAGAAACGTCCTAAGCATCTCCAGTACAGATCATCTCCACTTGTTTGAATGTATAAAACACTTTAACTTATTTTAGGTATAAATGGGAAATGCAAGTAGTAAGAGAAACAAACAGGGTGAGGTGACAAGCATGCCTCAAAAATCTTTGGACGCGACAAGCCTCACCCGAACCGCTCTTCATGATGACTCACGGTCTCTAGGTACATGGTCTTATGTTGATCCATGTTATAACTATCTGACGTACATGTGTGATCAAGCATTCATATTTTCTTCTAAAAGCATCACAGATGGACATCCCAGCCTTCTTGTGTATTATCTAACTTTGACATGCTTACCCAAAACCTTATAGGAATGTTCAAGTGTATTATATGTGTCTTATGATTCTCGAAATTAATCAAGTCCTTTTCATGGAAACACGCAGGCAACCACAAAGGAACAAAGGAACCTCACGTAGGAAATTTCCATGAAACCCACCCACACCCTGAAGTTTATGTCTCGAAAGTTGATCATCTTGACGCGATTAGTGGAGGTATGGCTACACCTCAATTAAAAATAGAACTTGTGTATCTTTGAATGGCTTCCAAGCTTGCTTTGTTTTGCTTCCATTCTTTATTTCATCAAGTATGTGTATTTTCTACCAACCAGTGCTCGTAACAAGTGGCAAATCAGAAGGACTAACAATGTAAATTCAAAAAGCATCACAACCACAGTGGGGAATGCAACCAATTTGCAATAACCCCCTCTTGGTGATATCTCTAACATTGGCATGCATTCCAAATGTGGCTCAGGTATGTGCCGGGCGATTCACCACCTTATCATGTGTGTGCTTGCCTTGTTTTGGTTCCGTTTTTAATTTGATCAAGCATGTGTATTTTCTTCCAAGCAGTGGTCTCAGGAAGCACCAAATCAAAACGATCTCGTGATGTAAATCCAAAAAACATCACACCCGCATTGGGGAATGCAACTAATTTGCAACGACACCCTCTTGGTGATATCTATAATGTTGACATGCATTCCCAAAGGGTCACAGGTACATAGCTCTTTATCATATGTGCCTTGCGATTCACCACCTTATCATGTATAGGCTTGCCTTTTTTTGGTTCTATTTTTAATTTGATTGAACATGTATTTGCTTTCAAACAGTGGTCTCCACAAGAAGCAAATCAAAAGGACCTCGCAATGAGAATTCAAAAAACATCACACCCGCACCGGGGAATGCGACAAAATTGCAACGACACCCTCTTGGTGATGTCTCTAACGTTGACATGCATTCCCAAATGGGTTCATGTATGGTACCCCGTATCATATGTGCCTTGCGAATCACCACCTATAGTATGTGTTTCATTTTTTATTTGATCAAACATGTGTATTTGCTTTTCATATCTGCACAGGCTTGCTCAACAAGCCTAATGGAACCCGCATGGAAACTCTGTTGTATGGACAGACAAACACCCACCCACCCCCCTCATGGTCATGTCCTTGATGTTAATCCGCTGACCTAGATGAGTGGAGGTACTGATCCATACTTACCATGCAAATACACAGTATGAATTGCAGATCTGGTCTGTGTTCTACATTAAGGAAGCTCCATACTTGCCTCGTTTTGATTCCCTTTTTTGGTTGTAGATGAACCGGCCATCTCAAATGATGATGCTTCATTACCTACTCCTATTGCTATCACAGCCGCTAATGGTTCAGATCTAGCAAAGAGTTCTAACGGTATGGGCCAGCTATGTCTTCCATATTGATGTTCTATATGCAGAATTTTGCATTGTGTGATGTAATGTTGTTGGTGTAGATGGAGATACATCAGTAAAATCTATTGTCATTATTAACAGTAGACAAGCTAAGAGGGCACACGATAGAGAACGCAAAAGGGCATAGGATAGAGAGCGTAGAGAGAAATTGACCAGTGAACAAAGAGAGAAGATAAATGCACGGAGACGAGAAACTTATCAAAGTAAAAAGGAGTTGGGACTCAAATTCCTAGAAGAACAAAATCAACAGACACGGGAACAATGCAAGCAAAGACGAGATAGCTTAACTGTCGAGGAGAGAGTGGACATGAGTGCTGAAAGAAAGACAAGATACATGTCTAGGAAAAACACCCTGTGCCCTGAATCCATTGCAATGCGACGTCCAGATTTACCTACTACATCTGTGGCCAATCCGTCTTTCCACAGTGGTGCATCACCTATGTCAACGAACATGGCCGGACACACCTACAAATCTGATGGTAATTCACTCCATCTGCAGTTCACTTCACTTCTTATATCCTGTAACACCCGAATATTAAAGCTACAGTAATCCCTGGGATCAAGCTAATCATTTTGCCAAAACAGTGCTTGTAACTTTGATCAATATCTCATTTAAAACTCCACCTGAATTCAAATTCAAATAACATTTGAAATTCAAAACTTCTCAAACATGATAACTAAAATGTTCACAATGTTGCAAATATTCCATCACTGATTATGGTGGTGAACCAAATTTTTCTAAAAGTGCTTAAATGCCCAAAAATAATTGAAACAAGGGTTAAAATAGATAATTAAATGCTTTTTAAATTATAAAAATGCTAAACTAGTTTATTTATGTCCCAAACTTAATTGTGGTAGTGGCCTAATTATTTATACTAATTTAGGTGCAAGTTTCTTATTTTAGAAAACTATTTTGTTACAAAAAGGAACTAGAAATCAGTAGCGAAAACTAAAACAGAAAAGAAAAGATTAAAATAAAGATAAAATGCACTGTGCACTTACAAGGTCGAGCGCACACAGTGCCAGGCCCAGCGCATACAGTGTCAGGCCCAGCCCATCGCACTGGTCGTCGTCTTCTTCATCACCGTGGCAGCATCGCGCGCGCCCGCGGCTGATTCCACCGATAGATCAATGCCACTGAGGTGCTACAGGGGCCAGGGGGATATGTGCGTCACCGCTTTCTTCCACCTCGCCCGCAGCCGAACCACGTCGCCATGGCCGGGCTCATCCTCGTGGCCACTGTCCTCCTCGCCGCCTGAGACTGTGTCGGGAGCACCTGTCGGATTTCGGGTTCCGGCAAAACCCTTGAGGTTCGAACACTGGGGTGCGCACTAAGATCTCTCCCCCTCTCTAGCTCACACTCCATATGATTTCATGGCCTAGCTCGACGGACCCAAAGAACACGAGACACTAGAGTTTATACGGGTTCGGTCCACCGTTGTGGTGTAATACCCTACTCTAGTGTGGTGTGATGGATTACCTCTTGGGCTGAGGACGAACAGTTACAAGGGAAGAACAACCTCCTGAGGTGAGGTGTTCTTGTGCTTGGTGAGTTGATGCTCTCTCTCTCTCTGATTCACCCCCTTGCTATGGTGGTGGCTAGTCCTATTTATAGAGGCCCTAGTCCTCTTCCAAATATTGAGCTGGAAGGGATCCCACAACGGCCAAATTCAAAGGGAGACAACTAGTACAAGCTATCCCGACAAAAGTAGTCTTCGCCTGCCAAAGGCTCTGGTGGTGACGCAGTCTTGGGCTCCACGGTGACCTCCGTCCTGCTGTCCTGCTGGTCTTGGTCTTGTTGCATCGATATGGAAACCTTTGCATGATGCCTCGGGACTCCTCGCCTACGCTTGCCCCTTTATCACCAAATAGTAAACAAGGACACTGCGCGCTGGCGCCTTCTTGGTTCTAGTCGTCATGGCTTGCGTCACAGAAACCTCGTGAGGTGTCCCTTGCCTTGATCTCTCCACCCCTCGCGAGCTAGCCTGGTGAGGCCGCCCCTGAGGAGGTCTTGCATCATCCGCCTCGCGAGGGTTAGCCCCTTGCAAGGGTCTTGAGTGTTTGCTGGTGAAGATTGGCCGTACAGGGCCGCTGGTGGAGCCACGCTGCGGGCCGCGGGCAGGAAAGTCTAGGGACCCCTGTTCTCAGAACGCTGATAGTAGCCCCCGAGCCCCAGGCGCGCTTGGGCTTGGCTTCGAGGCGAAGCCAAAGGGCAAGTGCGGAGCACCGCAGGCCCCATCAGCCTGCCGCCACGGTTGGCGCATGGCGACTGATTGGACGTGGACGTCTCCGCTTCCCCACGCTGCCTCGACAACTGCACGGTGATGCCTACTACACAACCTTCTTCTTGTAGACGTTGTTGGGCCTCCAAGTGCAGAGGTTTATCAATCTGTAGGAGGCGTAGGATGAAGATGGTCTCTCTCAAGCAACCCTGCAACCAAATAACAAACAGTCTCTTGTGTCCCCAACACACCCAATACAATGGTAAATTGTATAAGTGCACTAGTTCGGCGAAGAGATGGTGATACAAGTGGTATATGGATAGTAGATAAAGGTATTTGTAATCTGAAATTATAAAAACAGCAAAGTAACTAATGGTAAAAGTGAGCGTAAACGGTATTGCAATGCTAGGAAATAAGGCCTAGGGTTCATACTTTCGCTAGTGTAAGTTCCCTCAACAATACTAACATAATTGGATCACATAACCATCCCTCAACATGCAACAAAGAGTCACTCCAAAGTCACTAATAGCGGAGAACGAACGAAGAGATTATGGTAGGGTACGAAACCACCTCAAAGTTATTCTTTCCAATCAATCCGTTGGGCTATTCCTATAAGTGTCACAAACAGCCCTAGAGTTCGTACTAGAATAACACCTTAAGATACAAACCAACCAAAACCCTAATGTCACCTAGATACTCCAATGTCACCTCAAGTATCCGTGGGTATGATTATACGATATGCATCACACAATCTCAGATTCATCTATTCAACCAACACATAGAACCTCAAAGAGTGCCCCAAAGTTCTACCGGAGAATCACGACGAAAACGTGTGCCAACCCCTATGCATAGGTTCATGGGCGGAACCCACAAGTTGATCACCAAAACATACATCAAGTGAATCACGTGATATCCCATTGTCACCACAGATACGCACGGCAAGACATACATCAAGTGTTCTCAAATCTTTAAAGACTCAATCCGATAAGATTACTTCAAAGGGGAAACTCAATTCATTACAAGAGAGAAGAGGGGGAGGAGAAACATAAGATCCAACTATAATAGCAAAGCTCGTGATACATCAAGATCGTATCATCTCAAGAACACGAGAGAGAGAGAGAGATCAAACACATAGCTACTGGTACATACCCTCAGCCCTGAGGGAGAACTACTCCCTCCTCGTCATGGAGAGCACCGGGATGATGAAGATGGCCACCGGAGAGGGATTGCCCCCTCCGGCAGGGTGCCGGAACGGGTCTAGATTGGTTTTTGGTGGCTACAGAGGCTTCTAGCGGTGGAACTCCTGATCTAATATGCTCTCTGGAAGTTTTAGGATACGTGGGTATATATGGGTGAAAGGAGTACGTTGGTGGACCGAAGGGGTGGCCACGAGGCAGGGGGCGTGCCCCAGGGGGGTGGGCGTGCCCCCTACCCTCATGAGCTCCTCCTTCATCTTCTGACACAGGGTCCAAGTCTATCTGGTAGGTTTCCTTCCAAATATAAGTTCTCCAGTTGATTTCGTTCCGTTTCGACTCCGTTTGATATTCCTTTTCCTCGAAACACTGAAATAGGCATAAAACAACAAATCTGGGCTGGGCCTCCTGTTAATAGGTTAGTCCCAAAAAATAATATAAAAGTGAAAAATAAAGCCCAATATTGCCTAAAACAGTAGATAATATAGCATGGAGCAATCAAAAATTATAGATACGTTGGAGACGTATCAAGCATCCCCAAGCTTAATTCCTGCTCGTCGTCGAGTAGGTAAATGATAAAAATATAATTTTTGATGTGGAATGCTAGTTGGCATAATTTCAATGTAATTCTTCTTACTTGTGATATGAATATTCAGATCCAAAAGATTCAAGATAAAAGTTCATATTGACATAGAAATAATAATACTTCAAGCATACTAACTAAGCAATTATGTCTTCTCAAAATAACATGGCCAAAGAAAGCTATCCCTACAAAATCATATAGTCTGGCTATGCTCTATCTTCATCACACAAAATATTTAAATCAGGCACAACCCCGATGACAAGCCAAGCAATTGTTTCATACTTTTGATGTTCTCAAACTTTTTCAATCTTCACGCAATACATGAGCGTGAGCCATGGATATAGCACTATAGGTGGAATAGAATGGTGGTTGTGGAGAAGACAAAAAGAGAGAAGATAGTCTCACATCGACTAGGCGTATCAATGGGCTATGGAGATGCCCATCAATAGATATCAATGTGAGTGAGTAGAGATTGCCATGCAACGGATGCACTAGAGCTATAAGTATATGAAAGCTCAACAAAAGAAACTAGTGGGTGTGCATCCAACTCACTTGCTCACGAAGACCTAGGCATTTTGAGGAAGCCCATCATTGGAATATACAAGCCAAGTTCTATAATGAAAGATTCCCACTAGTATATGAAAGTGACAACATAGGAGACTCTCTATCATGAAGATCATGGTGCTACTTTGAAGCACAAGTGTGGTAAAAGGATAGTAGCATTGTCCCTTCTCTCTTTTTCTCTCATTTTTTTTTATTTTTTTTGTTTGGGCCTTCTCTTTTTTGGCCTCTTTTCTCTCTTTTTATTTGGGCTTCTTTGGCCTCTTTTATTTATTTATTTATTTATTTATTTTCGTCCGAAGTCTCATCCCGACTTGTGGGGGAATCATAGTCTCCATCATCCTTTCCTCACTGGGCCAATGCTCTAATAATGACGATCATCACACTTTTATTTTCTTACAACACAAGAATTACAACTCGATACTTAGGACAAGATATGACTCTATATGAATGCCTCTGGCGGTGTACCGGGATGTGCAATGACTCATGAGTGACATATATGGAAGAATTATGAACGGTGGCTTTGCCACAAATACGATGTCAACTACATGATCATGCAAAGCAATATGACAATGATGAAGTGTGTCATAATAACGAACTGTGGAAAGTTGCATGGCAATATATCTCGGAATGGCTATGGAAATGCCATAATAGGTAGGTATGGTGGCTGTTTTGAGGAAGGTATATGGTGGGTTTATGGTACCGGCGAAAGTTGCGTGGTACTAGAGAGGCCAGCAATGGTGGAAGGGTGAGAGTGCGTATAATCCATGGGCTCAACATTAGTCATAAAGAACTCACATACTTATTGCAAAAATCTATTAGTTATCGAAACAAAGTACTATGCGGATGCTCCTAGGGGGATAGATTGGTAGGCAAAGACCATCGCTCGTCCCCGACCGCCACTCGTAAGGAAGACAATCAATAAATAAATCATGCTCCGACTTCATCACATAACGGTTCACCATACGTGCATGCTACAGGAATCACAAACTTCAACACAAGTATTTCTCAAATTCATAACCACTCAACTAGCATGACTCTAATATCACCATATCCATATCTCAAAACAATTATCAAGTACCAAACTTCTCATAGTATTCAACACAATCATAAGAGAATTTTACTATTCTTGAATACCTAGCATATTAGGATTTTAAGAAAATTACCATGCTATTTAAGACTCTCAAAATAAACTAAGTGAAGCATGAGATTTCATACAATTCTTCAAAATAAAACTACCACCATGGTCTAAAAGATATAAATGAAGCACTAGAGCAAATGAGAAACTACTCCGAAAGATTTAAGTGAAGATCAATGAGTAGTCGAATAATTATGCAACTATGTGAAGACTATCTAACATTTAATAATTTCAGATATTTGTATTTTATTCAAACATAAAGCAAAACTAAATAAAATAAAATGACGCTCCAAGCAAAACACATATCATGTGGCGAATAAAAATATAGCTCCAAGTAAAGTTACCGATGGAAGTAGACGAAAGAGGGGATGCCTTCCGAGGCATCCCCAAGATTAGGCTCTTGTCTATCCTTGGATATTAACTTGGGGTGCCTTGGGCATCCCCAATCTTAGGCTCTTGCCACTCCTTATTCCATAGTCCATCGAATCCTTACCCAAAACTTGAAAACTTCACAACACAAAACTTAACAGAAAACTCGTAAGCTCCGTTAGCGAAAGAAAAGAAAACACCACTTCAAGGTACTGTAATGAACTCATTATTTATTTATATTGGTGTTAAACATACTGTATTCCAACTTCTCTATGGTTTGTAAACTATTTTACTAGCCATAGATTCATCAAAATAAGTAAACAACACAATGAAAACAGAATCTGTCAAAAACAGAACAGTCTGTAGTAATCTGGATCAAACGTATACTTATGGAACTCATAAAATTATCAAATAAATTTCTGGACCTGAGTAATTTATCTATTAATCATATTCAAAAAGAATTAACTAAATAGCACTCTCCAAATAAAAATGGCAGCAATTCTCGTGAGCGCTAAAGTTTTTGTTTTTTACAGCATGATCAACAAGACTTTCCCCAAGTCTTCCCAACGGTTCTACTTGGCACAAACACTAATTAAAAGCATAAAAACACATATAAATATAGGCTAGATGAATTATTTATTACCAAACAGGAACAAAAACAAGGAACAAAAATAAAGTTGGGTTGCCTCCCAACAAGCGCTATTGTTTAACGCCCCTAGCTAGGCACGATGATTTCAATGATGCTCACATAAAGGATAAGAATTGGAACATAAAGATAGCATCATGAAGAATATGACTAACACATTAAGTCTAACCCACTTCCTATGCATAGGGATTTTTTGAGAAAACAACTTATGGGAACAATAATCAACTAGCATAGGAAGGCAAAACAAGCATAACTTTGAAACTTTAAGCACATAGAGAGGAAACTTGATATTATTGCAATTCCTACAAGCATATGTTCCTCCCCCATAATAATATTCAGTAGCATCATGAATGAATTCAACAATATAACCAGCACCTAAAGCATTCTTTTCATGATCTACAAGCATATAATTTTTATTACTCTCCACATAAGCAAAATTCTTCTCATTCGAAATAGTGGGAGTATCATAAGAAACTCAAATACTATAAATTGTTTCAATATTAAAAGAGTAATTTTCAGAGAAGGGGTAATCATAATCATGACAAGTTTTATAAATATAATCACTACTTTTTATAGCATAAGTATCATCACAATAATCATCATAGGTAGGAGGCATGCTATCATCATTATAAATTTGCATATCAAAACTTGGGAGACTAAAAATATCATCTTCATTAAACGTAGCATCCCCAAGCTTGGGACAAACATTAATTGCAGCAAATATATTCTCAAAAACATCATCTTCATCAAACATAGCATCCCCAAGCTTGGGCCTTTTCATATCATAAGCATAATCACTCTCATCATTAATAGTATGTATAGCACCAATAGTATAGCAATTATCATATTCTTCCAAGCAAGTGCCAAAAAGATTTTCAAGATCATAAGAAGTATCATTATCTTCCACAATTATATTTTCATGAGGCACAATAGTAATAGGAGCATCATTATTTGGGAGAGATATCTTTTTACCTCTCTTCCTTTTTCTTTTCTTCTTCTTCACCACATCATGTGTGGGTTCAATCCTCTTTTTGGAGCTCCTTATTAATGAGATTCGTTGAATAGGAGGCTCCTCCTCATTACCTGATTCATCATTAGAAATAATAGGAGGGTATTGGGAAGCCTCTTCCTTTTCATTAGTATTCTCTTCATTTTCTATTTGTTTTCTTTTCTTTATGTAATTGGCAATGTAAGGATTTTCAATGCAATTCACCGCGCAATACATATAAATTTCCTCTAGATCAAAATGAAGAACTTTATCAAGGGCAAATTTTGGAATATCCTTAGTTCTACGTTTAATTTCTTCATAACCCAAGAGCAAACTAAGTTCATTATGATGTGCAAGGGAAATCAAGTCATCACAATTTTTGGACACGATACGCTCATGAAACAATTTGCATTGGGTACTAAAATGATCACGTTCATTGCAAAGTTCACAAGTAGGGCTAAGAAAAGATAAATTTTCAGCACATTCATCTAGCTCTTCTTGCAACAATTTGGTTTCTAAGTACTTATGCCTCTTGCAATATCTATCTTCCCTATTTGGTGTGTACTTGCAAACCCAGTCTACTCCACAAAAATTGACATGTTTATAGGAGGCATTTTCATCATAACTAGTGCAATCATCATTAGCATCATGGATATTCAAAGAATTCGTACTAACAACATTGCAATCATGCTCATCATTCAAATATTTAGTGCCAAACATTTTAGAGATCTCTTCTTCTAGCACTTGAGCACACTTATCCTTTCCATCATACTCACGAAAGATATTAAAAAGATGAAGCGTATGAGACAAACTCAATTCCATTTTTTATAGTTTTCTTTTATAAACTAAACTAGTGATAAAACAAGAAACTAAAAGACTCGATTGCAAGATCTAAAGATATACCTTCAAGCACTCACCTCCCCAGCAACGGCGCCAAAAAAGAGCTTGATGTCTACTACACAACCTTCTTCTTGTAGACGTTGTTGGGCCTCCAAGTGTAGAGGTTTGTAGGACAGTAGAAAATTTCCCTCAAGTGGATGACCTAAGGTTTATCAATCCGTAGGAGGCGTAGGATGAAGATGGTCTCTCTCAAGCAACCCTGCAACCAAATAACAAAGAGTCTCTTGTGTCCCCAACACACCCAGACAATGGTAAATTGTATAGGTGCACTAGTTCGGCGAAGAGATGGTGATACAAGTGGTATATGGATAGTAGATAAAGGTATTTGTAATCTGAAATTATAAAAACAGCAAGGTAACTAATGGTAAAAGTGAGCGTAAACGGTATTGCAATGCTAGGAAATAAGGCCTAGGGTTCATACTTTTGCTAGTGTAAGTTCCCTCAACAATACTAACATAATTGGATCACATAACTATCCCTCAACATGCAACAAAGAGTCACTCCAAAGTCACTAATAGCGGAGAACGAACGAAGAGATTATGGTAGGGTACGAAACCACCTCAAAGTTATTCTTTCCAATCAATCCGTTGGGCTATTCCTATAAGTGTCACAAACAGCCCTAGAGTTTGTACTAGAGTAACACCTTAAGATACAAATCAACCAAAACCCTAATGTCACCTAGATACTCCAATGTCACCTCAAGTATCCGCGGGTATGATTATACGATATGCATCACACAATCTCAGATTCATCTATTCAACCAACACATAGAACCTCAAAGAGTGCCCCCAAGTTGTACCGGAGAATCACGACGAAAACGTGTGCCAACCCCTATGCATAGGTTCATGGGCGGAACCCGCAAGTTGATCACCAAAACATACATCAAGTGAATAACGTGATATCCCATTGTCACCACAGATACGCACGGCAAGACATACATTAAGTGTTCTCAAATCTTTAAAGACTCAATCCGATAAGATTACTTCAAAGGGGAAACTCAATTCATTACAAGAGAGAAGAGGGGGAGGAGAAACATAAGATCCAACTATAATAGCAAGGCTCGCGATACATCAAGATCGTATCATCTCAAGAACACAAGAGAGAGAGATCAAACACATAGCTACTGGTACATACCCTCAGCCCCGAGGGAGAACTACTCCTTCCTCGTCATGGAGAGCACCGGGATGATGAAGATGGCCACCGGAGAGGGATTGCCCCCTTCGGCAGGGTGCCGGAATGGGTCTAGATTGGTTTTTGGTGGCTACAGAGGCTTCTGGCGGCGGAACTCCCGATCTAATATGCTCTCTGGAAGTTTTAGGATACATGGGTATATATGGGTGAAAGGAGTACGTCGGTGGACCGAAGGGGTGGCCATGAGGCAGGGGGGCGCGCCCCAAGGGGGTGGGCGCACCCCTACCCTCGTGAGCTCCTCCTTCATCTTCTGACATAGGGTCCAAGTCTATTTGGTAGGTTTCCTTCCAAAAGTAACTTCTCCAGTTGATTTTGTTCCGTTTCGACTCAGTTTGATATTCCTTTTCCTCGAAACACTGAAATAGGCATAAAACAGCAAATCTGGGCTGGGCCTCCGGTTAATAGGTTAGTCCCAAAAATAATATAAAAGTGGAAAATAACGCCCAATATTGCCTAAAACAGTAGATAATATAGCATGGAGTCAAAAATTATATATACGTTGGAGACGTATCACCCATCTTGACGAGTCCCTGCTGCATGCAGAAAAGATCATTATTACCTTAGATCGTGGAAGCCAGCGGTTGGCCTCCCCTTGGCTATAAATGGGAAGTGGGAGCGGAGGCCCTGTCACCCATTCCTTCCTTTGCTTCTCCCGCTCCTTCTTCTTCCTCGCTTCACTGCTTGCTGCATCGACCATGGCGCTGATTCAAAGGTTCTCGGCTGCGGAAAAGGGAAAAACTCCCCTCAACGAGCCCAAGCCACCTCCGCCAAAGAAGAGGCTGTCCCATCGTCGTGAGATGGTTGTGAGGCCGGTAGTGTCGCGGCCGTGGTACGAGCGGCCACCTCCTGGGTACCCGTTGCCCTTGTACGCTCAAGCCGAGGGCTCCGGAGGGAGGAGCGACGAGTGCCGCTGCCCGCGCCAGGGCCGTGGTCGCCACGCCACGGTGACGCATGCCATCGCCCTAGGGGTCCATGTCGCAGACTCCTCGTGTGAGTTCATGCTGTGGGCGGCGATGCCTCCGAGCACTTGGATCCGCTTCCCACAGTTCTTCGCCACCGAGAGGCCCCCTTGAGCTTTGGCCGCAGCACGCCGACTGCGACGCCCCTGCAACTGGAGCTGAGGTTGAAGCCGTCTCCTCCGGATGGATCTTCATGACTCGTGGCTGGGGCGAGGTCGCCCGAGTATGCCTTGCGGAAGGTGCCCTCGCCATCCACTTTAGGTACGACGGCGCATCCACTCTATTCTTCAAGGTCTTTGACGAGGAAGGCCGCCGCTTGGAGTGCTACCCTGAAGGGGGTCGCCAGGACGGCGCAGCGGCTGGCGCCGGGCCTGCCGCTGGCCTCGCCCGCAGCTCCTCCAGCGACAATGGTGACTCCTGGTGGTCCAACGACTCTCCCGAGCTCGTCGAGTCTCCGGAGACAAGCGACGACAGCTACATGCCCCCGATCTCTCGCCGCGCTCGGAGCAAGGCCGCAGCGTCCGACCGCCGCCGTCGATGATCTGGATAGGGTTGGCGCCGGCCTCCAGAGGCCCACTGTTGATGATGGCGTTGGCGCTGTTCGACACGCGTAGATAGAGCTCCTAGGAACTCCTTTCTTTTGTTTCCTGCGAGGAATTAGAATGCACCCCGTGGGGGTGTGTAAAGGATCTGTAATGTCTTTTGTTGATATTATCCTTTTCATGATAATTTGCGACCACATGTCCTCTTGAGGCTCGGTTTCCCCTTTCCAATCCCGCGGCAGCTTGGTGCTCTATGCTGACAGGTCCCGGTCCCCAGGCAGGCTGCAGCCATCACTGGTATGCCAGGTCGTGATGCCACGGTCAAGGCTAGGAGGTGAGCGGCCCGAGGTCCAGTAAGAGCTCCTGAGGCGCAATGCTCAAGAGGTCCCCTTTAGCACGCAAGCAGCTTCCTGAGGATGAGAGAGGGAGGCGATGTTGCTGCAGCAGGGCAGCGAGAGTCGAGGGTATTATGCCGTAATGCTGGGTTGATCTAGGTGCGAGACTTATCTGGGCGTTCTGGAGCTGGTTCCTCATGTTGCGCCAAATTTAGGCGTCGTCCACTGTTGGGTAGCTAGGTTGGGCCCGTGCGACCCTCTTCCTCTTCTCCGTGCTCTCCTATGTGCTCTGCATCCTCAGGTCCCGGTCCTCGAGCGAGCTCAGCTGCCGCTGGTATGCTAGGTCACGATGTCGTGGTCAAGGCCAGGGTGAGGGCTGGAGAGACAGTAAGAGCTCCTGAGTCGCGATGCTCATGAGCCCCCCTTTTAACGCGCAAGCGAATTGCATGGGAGGAGAGACAGAGAGAGAGAGAGAGAGTTCGCGGTACCACCCGCTGTAGTCCTCAGGAAGTTCCTGTAGGTTAGCGCGAGGAAGGGCACAAATCTCCGTGGTGATTGCTGGTCCATCACTGGTACGTGGGAGGGGGCTCCCTACTGCGGAGAGCCCCCGGGGCATCCACAGCCCCGCCCTGACTCGTGGCTTGCACGGTAGGGCCAGACGAGGTGTGTCTGGGCACTCGTGAGCCAGCGCGGGACTCATGAGGCCCTACCTCAAGGCGGGTTGCGCCTGGTCTTGGTTCCTGATGGCTGTGGCGTTCCTGGTAGATGGTTAGATAACCTGCACCGAATGAATTTCCTGAGGCTATCGCACGAGAAGGCCAATCATCAACGACCCCTGGAGGTGACGTGAATGGGGCCGGCCCGCCAGACAGAGCTGAGCCGTTGGATTTATCGATGCTGCAGGGACGGGACCGACCACAGACGCCGTGCCTAGCCTTCTTATGTGAAGGATCCTGAAGAAAGACGATCGGCGCGTGGCTCCCATGGTGGGTGACAATCAAGCAAGTGATATCCATAGATAGATTATGCATGAAAATCAACTAGCTTAGGTAAATGCGAGAGCGATACATGCCACTGGGTCGGACCCAAGCGGCCTGGGGATAATGCGGCCCAAGAGGCGCCCCCAGCAGGGTGAACTAAAGATGCAAGCGGATACATGCCGTAGGGACAGACCCACGCGGCCTGGGGATGATGCAACCTAGGGGGCGCTCCCAGCTGAATGAACTTGGAAAAATGTCACCTGGTTTGGTTGCCGAAGGAGTGTTGGGGCAGCCGAAGACACGCGTTGAAGAAGCTGCTCCTTACGAGTGGCCGAGACCCTGAGACTCGGGAGGCTCTGGAGGCTCGGGTGGCCTCCTGAGGACCGTCTCCATCTCCGCCAGGACTACGTGATGCCTGGCCTCCTGACCTGCCAGGGTGCTCCGCAGGTTGCGCTGGAAGGCGGCTTCTACGCTCGGCAGGCTGAACGACATGCAAACGTAGCTGTGAGGTGGACCCTCACACCGTCCAGCACGCGAAGGCCAGAAGCGCTCCTGAGATGCGGCCCTGTTGAGCCCTGGCATGTCGACGCAGACGCGCAGCTCACCACCCTCGCATGGGTGGGGAGTAGTGCCAGGTGGGTGGCGGTCGTCGCGTATTGCTCTTGCTTCCTGAAGCTCCTGAGATGCCTTGGTTGGACTCCTGAGCACTGGGCGCTCCTCGCCCGGTGTCCTCTTGAGGGAAACATGCCGTGAAGCACGCCTCCACGTGTTGCCCGAGCGCCTCCCTCATGATGTTGGCCAGGTCCAAGGCCCTCCAGAAGAGAGCCCCCGAGCCCTGCCCGAGGAGGGCGCCGTGCGTGCCTCCCTATGCGAGGGAGGGAGGCGCCCCAGGCGCTGGTGCAGATCCTGAAGTGGCATCGCTGGAGGTGCCGCTCCCTTGAGGCCCAGTGCAGTGTAGCTGCTTCTTCTTCTTGGGGTTGGCCTCAGGAGGGTACTGCGCACCCGCCCTGTCAGGGTCTTCGATTGATGCAACTTGGAAGGTGCGCTCGAGGGAGCACACCACATCTCTTTCTTCGCAAGGGACTGTGATGATTCCGCCGCTTGCCGGCATCTTGAGGACGTTGTAGCCATGGTTAGTGACTGCCATGAATTTAGCCAGCGCTGGGTACCCGAGCATGGCATTGTACGACAGGCGGATGTGGGCGACGTCGAAGTCGGCGAGTTCGGTGTGGTAGTTGTCACGCTGACCGAAGGTGACAGGGAGGCGAACTTGCCCTATCGGGGTGGTGGAGCCGTCTGTCACTCCTGAGAAAGGCTTGATGGGCTAGAGCTGATCATATGGCACTTGAAGGCTGTCGAACATCTCGACAGACAGGACACTGAGCCCTGCGCCATCATCGATGAGGGTCTTGGTGACTTGGACATTGCTAATGACTGGTGAACAAAGCATCGCGAGGACGCCGGCGGTTGCCGGGCATTTGAGCTGGTCCGCCAAGCTAAAGGTGATGGCGTACTTGGACCACCTGAGCGGGCGCGTAGCCTCGAGCTTGGGGAGAGCTGCATTTGCTTCACGAGAGAACTGCTTGAAGATGCGCTGGGAGGCTAGGGCCTGAGCGCCTCCCAAGATGCAGGCGATGGCGCGCGGTTCCTGGAAACCCCCAGCCCCTTCGTCCTATTGATGGTCGTCGCTCCTCCTTGGCGGCAGCAGCGGAGTGAGACCAGGGTTGCCCTCAGGACGGTCCTCGTGAGGCTGGTCTCTCGAGGTGCCCTCACGAGGCTAGTCCTGCCAACGATCCTTGCGAGGCTGGTCGCGCCACTCCTGGCGAGGGCCGCGGTCGTCCCAGCGTCCTCCACCTCGTCCACCTCCTCGGTCGTAGCCCCGGTCGCTACGCTCGGGGCATCGACCGAAGCGTCCGTATCGAATGGCCCTGAGCTCTTGACAATCGTTGGTGTTGTGTGTGCGCACGTTGTGGAAGGCGCAGAAAGTACGTCTGCCCTTGGACGACTCGGGAAGATTTCAGCCGCGCTTGGTGTCTGGTTCTGCTGCGAGTACAGCCACTCCTTTGCGCTTCACGTCCTTGACCTTGGCATTCTTCTCCTCTGGATCCGCAGCAGGGAGCTCGAGGAGTGAGAGACGCCCCTCCTCAGCTCTTGCACACTTGGTTGCTATGTTGAACAGCTCCAAAGTCATGCACAACTCCTCATGGATGGCGAGCTCCTCCTTCATCTTGATGTCATGTACGCCGTCAGAAAACGCTGAGATGATGGCCTCGTCCGTCATCTTGTGGATCTTGATACGCGCTATATTGAAGCGCTCGATGTGCTTCTGCAGGGTTTCTCCCGGTTGTTGCTTGATGCAGCGCAGGTCACCCGCGACCGAGGGGCGGTCACGAGTGCCCTGGAAGTTGGCGATGAAGTGGTTGTGCATCTCATCCCAGGAGGAAATCGAGCCTAGGGGCAGGTTCAGGATCCATGAGCGGGTGCCGTCCTTGAGAGCCATGGGAAACCAGTTCGCCATGACCTTTTCGTCGCCGTTGGCCGCCTCGATGCTCAGCTCGTAGAGCTGCAAGAACTCCGCAGGGTCGGGGGTGCCGTCGTAGCGAGGAGGCAGATCCGGCTTGAACTTTCCCGGCCAGACGATGCTACGCAGCTCAGGAGTGAAGGTGCGGCAGCCCGCCGTGGCCACCGGGGCCCGTCGTGGAGGCGAAGCTTGACCTTGGCATCCCTGCGCCGCCACGGCGAGTGGCACATGGCCCTGCCGCAGCAAGCGATCCTGACGTGGTGGTGTTGGAAGCGGTGGAGCATTTTCTTGCGGACGGGGAACCTCCTGGCAACTTCTTTCTTTGTGCGCGGGCAGACGGCGCGGTGGATCACGCCATTGGGCCGCGCATCTTGGAGCGAGGACACCATATTGACACGGGGGAGGCTGAGGCGCTCCATGAGCCGCGCGCCTCGGCGCGAGGGCGCCATCTTGGTGCTGAAGGGGGCGGAGGCGCTCCATGAGCCACATCGCCCGCAGCCGGCGGTGGGCGAGGCAGCGAGTGGGATGGTGCAGGAGAGCCCCCCGTGGCGCTGACGAGCTCGGCGATACAGTCCAACCAGTCCTCGTAGAGGTCGTCGACCGGGAGGTAGCGCAGGAGCTCGCGTGCCATGAGCAGAGCGGCCTACGCGTCCATGGGAGCGCGGCGAGTGTGAGACGATGAGACGGCCGAAGTCAGTGACGGGGTGGTGGTGCGACCGTCTTGCCGCACAGAGGGGTGCAGTTAAGAGGCTTGCTGCTCGTTTGCCACCAGGCCGGTGGCGGCGTTGGCGGCGGGTGACGGAGAACGACGGGGAGGTCCGTCGACAGAGACTCTCTAAGCGACACGGGTGGCGAGAGCGGCCCTGACGCTCAGCGCAGGCCCGGCGAGCGTCGGCCATGAACTTGGTGGAGTAGCGAAGTGCGGATCGACGAAGAGGAAAGCTTAAGCGCACCCCTACCTGGCGCGCCAAATGTCGGATTTCGGGTTCCGGCAAAACCGTTGAGGTTCGAACACTGGGGTGCACACTAAGATCTCTCCCCCTCTCTAGCTCGCACTCCGTATGATTTCACAGCCTAGCTCGACGGACCCAAAGAACACGAGACACAAGAGTTTATACTGGTTCAGGCCACCATTGTGGTGTAATACCCTACTCCAGTGTGGTGTGGTGGATTGCCTCTTGGGCTGAGGACGAACAGTTACAAGGGAAGAACAACCTCCTGAGATGTGGTGCTCTTGTGCTTGGTGAGTTGATGCTCTCTCTCTCTCTGATTCACCCCCTTGCTATGGTGGTGGCTAGTCCTATTTATAGAGGCCCTGGTCCTCTTCCCAAATATTGAGCGGGAAGGGATTCCACAATGGCCAAATTCGAAGGGAGACAACTAGTACAAACTATCCTGACAAAAGTAGTCTTCGCCTGCCAAAGGCTCTAGTGGTGACGCCGTCTTGGGCTCCACGGTGACCTCCATCCTGCTGTCCTACTGGTCTTGGTCTTGTTGCACCGATATGGAAACCTTTGCATGATGCCTCAGCACTCCTCACCTGCACTTGCCCCGTTAGCACCAAAGAGGAAACGAGGACACTGCGCGCGCTGGGGCCCGCCTGGCTCCAGTCATCATTGCTTGCGTCACAGAAACCTCGCGAGGTATCCCTTGCCTTGATCTCTCCGCCCCTCGCGAGCCAGCCTCATGAGGCCGCCCCTGAGGAGGTCTTGCGTCGTCCGCCTCGTGAGGCTTGGCCCCTCGCGAGGGTCTTGAGTGTTTGCTGGTGAAGATGGGCCGTACAGGGCCACTGGTGGAGCCATGCTGCGGGCCGCAGGCAGGCAAGTTTGGGGACCCCCGTTTCCTAGAACGCTGACAACACCGCCTTTGTCGTCTTCGTCGACTACGTGGACGCATTCGAGCTCCGGACCCCTGCCTCACACGGATCAACACCCTCGGCCGCCATGGATCGCCACCGCCGTCCGTCTGCTCCAAGCCTCCCTCGAGCCCATCTTTGCACCCCTACAGGTCCCGGTGAGCTCCTTGAAGTTTCCTCCTCCTCGCGTCGTAGATCGCACGCCCTAGCATTGCTCCCCCCATCCAAGAGCCGGCCGCCATTGCCCGTCGACGCCCTGCGTGCTCCGGCCACCCCCATTCTCCTCCCTGTCGCCCCCTGCTCCTCCCTGTCGTCGCTTGCATCTGTTGCCGCCGCCGCAGCCTGCAGTCCGCCCGCGCCTCTCCTCCGTGCCCAGCATCCAGTGCCCTGCGGGCACCAGCCGAGCCCACGTCGCCAGCGTTCTGTGCCCCCTCGGGTCAAACTCGACCGTCGCCAACCCCGCCTGCGGTCACCCGCCGCAGCACCCACGCATGTGCTCGCGGAGGTGCAGCTCTGCCCATGCCGCAGCCGTCCCATGCCACTCCTCCACATGCTCGCCGGTCCTGCATCTAGCTGTTGTTGCCGCCTCCGCAGCTGCTTGCCGCGCCCGCCACTGCGACGCCCGTCTCCGGTCGCCTCCGCTTAGGGCCGTGCCCCCCGCTCCCCACACCCCCGCCGACCGCTGCAGCCACCCGCCTCCTGCAGCCGCGTCGTCACCCTCCCCTGGCCAGCGTTGAGCCCACCGACGCCCCGCCGTGGCCTCAGGTGCTTGCTGAGTGCCCGCCATGTTCGCTGCGCCCGCTACACGCCCGCCCTGCTATGGCCCCCTGGGCCTATGGCAAGCAGGGCCCATGCCGTAGAAAATGTTTAAAAAATAATAATAAATAGATTACATAAAAATATCAATTAATTAATTAAATGATTAATTATCTTAATTAATTCTGTTTAATAAACTAACTAACTAGTTAATTAACTAAGTAGTGTATGACAAGGGGGCCCCAGCCCTTGTTGACCAGTCAAACCTTGACTGGTCAACTGGGTCCCCCTGGCCTACATGTCAGCCTCTGTGTACATTATGTGTACACAGAACTGGGTACCCGTAGCATTTTAACATTATTTTCAAAATTAAAATAAATTCCAGAAATGTTATAAAACTTTGAAAAATCATATAAAATAAACCGTAATTCGGATGAAAATACTTTGTACATGAAAGTTGCTCAGAACAACGACACGAATCCGAATACGCAGTCCGTTCATTTGTCACATGTCCCTAGTATAGAGAACATGCAATAATCCACCTTCGTTTCATCTGCCCAAAAACGTCCAACACCGGGAATACTTTCCTGGATGTTTTCCCCCTTCGCCAGTAGCACCTAGTACTACGTTAGGTCACCCTAGCTCCGCTTATTGCCATGTTATGCTTTGTGTTGCTTTGATTGCTCTATTATTTATCGTGTTCCCCCTCTGTTACTTGTTTCCGGTAGACCCCGAGACCACTGCCGATACCCCCGCGATCGACTACAAGGACGACGACTCCTCCTTCTTGCCAGAGCAACCAGGCAAGCCCCCCTTATTCATGCCGGCATCGCCTACTCTTTCCCTCTACTGCTTGCATTATAGTAGTGTAGCTGTTACTGCTTTCGGATGAAACTATTCTGCTGCATAGCCTGTCCTTGTTACTTCTGTTGTTACCTTTACCTGAATCCTAAATGCTTAGTATAGGATGCTAGTTTATCATCAGTGGCCTTACACTCTTGTCCATCTGCCATGCTATACTACCGGTCCATGATCACTTCGAAAGGTGATCACGGATACATATACTATATACTTTTACATACTTATGTTCCTGTTCGGAGATGGGGGCTGAAGGGGCAGGTGGTTCCATCTAGGTAGTGATGGGCATGGGTTCCTGACAGCCCCTGATGGTTACTTTGAGGCGGAGCGACAGGGCAGGTTGTGATCACCTAGGAGACAGGTGGGCCTGGTCCCTGGTCGGCGTTCGCGGTTAGTTCAAAATAACACGCTTAACGAGATCTGGATATTTGATCTGAGTCTGGCCACTGGTCTATACGCATTAACCAACTACGCGGGAACAGTTATGGGCACTCGACATCGTGGTATCAGCCAAAGCCTTCTTGACATCAGCGACTGAGCGGCACGCGCCGTATTGGACTGGAACGCTTGCTCTTGTATTAGGGAGGCTAGGTCTGCTTACCGGCCGTGTACGCAACGTGCAGGTGTGCAATGGGCGATGGGCCCAGACCCCTGCGCATAGGATTTAGACCGGCGTGCTGACCTCTCTGCTGTGCCTAGGTAGGGCTGCGACGTGTTAATCTTCCGAGGCAGGGCATGACCCAAGAAAGTGTGTCCGGCCAGAGGGATCGGGTGTGTTGGGTAATGTGGTGCACCCCTGCAGGGAAGTTTATCTATTCCAATAGCCGTGTCCCTCGGGAAAAGGATGACCCGGAGTTGTATTCCGACCTTATGACAACTAGACCTAGATACTTAATAAAAACACACCCTTTCAAATGCCAGATACAACCCGGTGATCGCTCTCTCACAGGGCGACGAGGAGAGGATCTCCGGGTAGGATTATGCTATGCGGTGATACTTGGTGAACTTACCAGCTGCTCTCTTCTTCATGCTACAAGATGGAGGCTGCCATAAGCGCAGTCTTCGATACGACTAGCTATCCCCCTCTTATTCTGGCATTCTGCAGTTCAGTCAACAGATACTACCCATTTTCATTGATACCTATGCATATGTAGTGTAGATCCTTGCTTGCGAGTACTTTGGATGAGTACTCATGATTGCTTTGCTCCTTCTTTTCCCCCTTTTCCATTTTTCTTAGATGTCGCAACCAGATGATGGAGTCCAGGAGCCAGAGGATCCCGAGGATGTTTCTACATGGAGTTTTGCTTCGAGGAGTAGTTAGGAGGTCCCAGGTAAGAGGCCTTGCCTTTTTGATCATTGCTACTTTTGTGCTAGCCTTCTTAAGGCAAACTTGTTTAACTTACGTCTGTACTCAGATATTATTTCTTCCACTGACTCTTGTGTATTCGAACTTATGTATTCGAGCCCTCGAGTCCCCTGGCTTGTAATATAAAGCTTGAATTATTTTAATTTGTGTCTAGAGTTGTGTTGTGATATCTTCCCATGAGTCCTTGATCTTGATCGTACACATTTGTGTGTATGATTAGTGTACGGTCAAATCGAGGGCGTCACAAGTTGGTATCAGAGCCGACTCCCTGTAGGAATCCCTAATTCGTCCATTTTGCATCATACTTTTATATCAATATTTATTGCACTATGGGCTGTTATTACATATTATGTCACAATACTTATGCCTTTTCTCTCTTATTTTACAAGGTTTATATGAAGAGGGAGAATGCCGACAACTGGAATTCTGGGCTAGAAAAGGAGAAAATATTAGAGACCTATTCTTCACAACTCCAAAAGTCCTGAAACTCCACGAAAGTCAGTTTTGGAATATATTAAAAATATTGGGCGAAGAAAGCACCATAGGGGAGCCAGCCACCGTCCACGAGGCTGCTATTAAATATCTTATGGAAAAGAAAGATGCTAAACCTAGACTTATTATATGGGTTCTGTTGCTGCAAGAACTTGTCTAGGTTAGAAAATGTTCTTGATGACCCACTACCTATAGATGATAGCTTTCCTGATGAACAATTGGCTATCATAAATGCTTCTCGTACTGCTCCATGGTATACTGACTATGCTAATTACAATGTTGCTAAATTTATACCACCTAGTTTCACATACTAGCAAAATAAAAGGTTTTTCTATGATTTAAGACATTACTTCTGGGATGATCCACACCTTTATAAAGGAGTAGATGGTGTTATTAGATGTTGTGTACCTTAGCATGAAGAGGAGCCGATCCTATGCAAGTGTTACTCCGAGGCTTATGGAGGACACCATGCTGGAGATAGAACTGCACATAAGGTATTGCAATCCGGTTTTTATTGGCCTACTCTTTTCAAGGATGCCCGTAAGTTTGTCTTGTCTTGTGATGAATTTCAAAGAATTGATAATATAAGTAGACGTCAAGAAATGCCTATGAACTATTCACTTGTTATTGAACCATTTGATGTTTGGGGCTTTGATTATATGGGACCGTTTCCTTCCTCTAATGGCTATACACATATTTTAGTTGCTGTTGATTACGTTACTAAGTGGGTAGAAGCTATTCCAACTAGTAGTGCTAATCATAACACCTCTATTAAGATGCTTAAAGAAGTTATTTTTCCGAGGTTTGTAGTCCCTAGATATTTAATGACTGATGGTGGTCCACATTTTATTCATGGTGCTTTTCGTAAAATGCTTGCTAATTATGATGTTAATCATAGAATTGCATCTCCATATCACCCATAGTTTAGTGGTCAAGTAGAAATCTATAATAGAGAGCTTAAATTAATTTTGCAAAAGACTGTTAATAGATCTAGAAAGAATTGGTCCAAGAAACTTGATGATGCATTATGGGCCTATAGAACTGCATATAAAAATCCTATGGGTATGTCTCTGTATAAAATGGTTTATGGAAACGCATGTCACTTACCTCTCGAGCTAGAACATAAGGCATATTGGGCCATTAAAGAGCTCAACTATGACTTCAAACTTGCCGGTGAGAAGAGACTATTTGACATTAGCTCACTTGATGAGTGGAGAACCCAGGCCTATGAGAATGCCAAACTATTTAAAGAAAAAGTTAAAAGATGGCATGACAAAAGGATACACAAGCGTGAGTTTAATGTAGGTTATTATGTTTTGTTATACAACTCTCGTTTAAGATTTTTTTCAGGAAAACTCCTCTCTAAATGGGAAGGTCCTTACGTTATCGAGGAGGTCTATCGTTCCGGTGCCATAAAAATCAACAACTTCGAAGGCAAAAATCCAAGGGTGGTGAACGGTCAAAGAATCAAACATTATATCTCAGGTAATCCCATAAACGTTGAAACCAATGTTATTGACACCGTAAACCCGGAGGAGTACATCAGGGACACTTTCCAGAATGTTTCAGACTCCGAAAAGGAATAGGTATGTGGTACGGTAAGTAAAATGACTCCAAAACAGTTCTAATAGCAATTTTTCTCCGTTTTGGAATATTTAAGAAAATAGGAAAAATAAGAAGTAGTTCGGAAAGGACACGAGGCATCCACGAGGGTGGAGGGCGCACTCTACCCCCCTGGGCGTGCCCCCTGCCTCGTGGGCACCTCGTGTGCCCTCCGGACTCCAATTTCTTGCACGCCACTTCTTTTGGTCGGTAAAAATTCATTATATAATCTCATGAAGGTTTTGACCACCGTACCATGCAAATATCTCCTACTTTTGTTTCGAGCTGTTTTTCTGACAGATCTAGATCACCATGACGTCTTCAAGCGCCCCCAAAGGACAAGTTTTTCGAGAGGGTCATCAACCCCTACCTCGCGGAGATGCTGCAACACCCTCAAACCATTGAGTTGTGTGAGGGGGTGTTGTACATCCGAGATGTTGAGGGACCAAGGAGGACTGGAAGCGTGGAGACAAGACTCGAAGTAATGGAGCAACAAGTTTTCAAGTGCCAGGGGATGGTGGAACGCGGACTCGACGCCAACCACATGATGATCGTGGAGTTCACCAACAACCACAAGCTGGATGCCAAGAACATTGGGGAGACCATCTTCAAGCTTCATGAGAAAATCGAGCACCTCCAAGCCCAGATTTATGACCTGCAAAACCATAACTGTGAGTATGAATATAGATTCAAGAGGATGAGTTTGGCTACAGATTTAAGGATCCTGGAGACTCGATCATCCTTCTATGATGGTGAGCCTATGCCTTGGAAAATGGACGACAAGCCTACATCATCAACAACTCCATCATCACTACCACCAAAGGAGAACTGAGTATCGGGTATGGGCACTCCCCTTGGCAACTGCCACGCTTGGGGGAGTGCCCCAGTATCATATCACCATCACACTTCTATCTTTACTATTTTTCTTAGTTCAATCCTTTTGATTATATCTTGATCTAGTAGAAGAAAGTTTAGTATGATCTAGCTTTGAGTTTTGTGTTGATCCTTATCTATGTAATCGAGTCCGTGAACTATATATAATAAAGATTAGCCTTGATTCGAGAGCTCGGTTATCTTGCTATGATCTTGAGGGAATAAAAAAAGAGAGAAAGAATAAAAAGAAATAAAGAGATCATATTGATCTTATGGAGAGTAATGACTTCACAAATAAAGAGTATGATGAATAAAAGTTGTTGAGAGTTGACAAACATAGTTTTGGTCATCGTTGCAATTAATAGGAAGTAATCAAGAAAGAGAGGTTTTCACATATAAATATACTATCTTGGACATATTTTATGATTGTGAGCACTCATTAAAATATGACATGCTAAAAAGTTGATGTTGGACAAGGAAGAAAACGTAACGGGTTATGTTTTCTTATATCCGAAATAAATTCTATTTTCATGGATCATCCAACATGTCGAGCTTGCCTTTCCCCCACATGCTAGCCAAATTCTTTGCACCAAGTAGAGATACTACTCGTGCTTCCAAATATCCTTAAACCCAGTTTTGCCATGAGAGTCCACCATATCTAGCTATGGATTGAATAAGATCCTTCAAGTAAGTTGTCATTGTTGCAAGCAATAAAAAATAGCTCTCTAAATATGCATGATCTATTAGTGTGGAGAAAATAAGCTTTATACGATCTTGTGATATGGAAGAAATAAAAGCGACGGACTGCATAATAAAGGTCCCTATCACAAATGGCAATATAAAGTGATGTTCTTTTGCATTAAGATTTTGTTCATCCAACCATAAAAGCACATGACAACCTCTACTTCCCTCTGCGAAGGGCCTATCTTTTATTTTTGTCCTATACCGTATACAAGAGTGATGGTGATCTTCACCTTTCCTTTTTACATTTTATCCTTTGGCAAGCACTGTGTGTTGGAAATATCCTGATATATATAGCTAATTGGATGTGGGTTTTCATAAGCTATTATTGTTGACATTACCCTTGAGGTAAAGGGTTGGGAGGCAAAAATATAAGCCCCTATCTTTCTCTATGTCCGATTAGAACTTCATACCCATAATTATTGCGTGAGTGTTAGCAATTGTGAAAGACTAAATGATAGTTGAGTATGTGGACTTGCTGAAAAGCTCCTATATTGACTCGTTCCAATGTTATGATAAATTGCAATTGCCTCAGTGACTGAGATTATAGTTTTCTAGTTCTCAATGAAGTTTCTGATTGATACTTTACATTGTGAATAAGATTGTTACTTTAGCATAAGAAATCATATGACTATATATATATTGTTGTTCTAAGAATGATCATGACACCCTCATGTCCGTATTTTATTGACACCTCTATCTCTAAACATGTGGGCATATTTTCGATATCGGCTTCCGCTTGAGGACAAGCGAGGTCTAAGCTTGGGGGAGTTGATACGTCCATTTTGCATCATGCTTTTATATCGATATTTATTGCATTATGGGATGTTACTACACATTATGTCACAATACTTATGCCTTTTCTATCTTATTTCACAAGGTTTACATGAAGAGGGAGAATGCCGGCAGCTGGAATTCTTGGCTGGAAAAGGAGCAAATATTAGAGACCTATTTTGCACAACTTCAAAAGTCCTGAAACTCCACGAAAGTCAGTTTTGGAATATATTAAAATATTGGGCGAAGAAAGCACCAGAGGGGAGCCAGCCACCGTCCACGAGGGTGGGGGCGTGCCCCCTGCCTCGTGGGCCACCTGGCAGGCCCCCGATGCCCATCTTCTGGTATAAGGTGTCTTTTGCCTTGAAAAAATGAGAAGGAAGCTTTCGGGACGAAGCGCCGCCGTCTCGAGGCGGAACCAATCTAGGGCTCCGGCAGAGCTATTCTGCCGGGGAAACATCCCTCCGGGAGGGGGAAATCGTCACCATCGTCACCACCATCGATCCTCTCATCGAGAGGGGGTCAATCTCCATCAACATCTTCACCAGCACCATGTCCTCTCAAATCCTAGTTCATCTCTTGTATCCGATCTTTGTCTCAAAACCTCAGATTGTTACCTGTGGATTGCTAGTAGTGTTGATTACTCCTTGTAGTTGATGCTAGTTGGTTTATTTGGTGGAAGATTATATGTTCAGATCCTTTATGCGTATTAATACCCCTCTGATTATGAACATGAATATGATTTGTGAGTAGTTACGTTTGTTTCTGAGGACATGGGAGAAGTCTTGCTATAAGTGGTCATGTGAATTTGGTATTCGTTCGATATTTTGATGAGATGTATGTTGTCTCTCCTCTAGTGGTGTCATGTGAACGTTGACTACATGACACTTCACCATTGTTTAGGCCTAGGGGAAGGCATTGGGAAGTAATAAGTACATGATGGGTTGCTAGAGTGACAGAAGCTTAAACCATAGTTTATGTATTGCTTCGTACGGGGCTGATTTGGATCCATATGTTTCATGCTATGGTTAGGTTTACCTTAATTCTTCTTTCGTAGTTGCAGATGCTTGCGAAGGGGGTTAATAATAAGTGGGATGCTTGTCCAAGGAAGGGCAGTACCCAAGCACCGGTCCACCCACATATCAAATTATCAAAGTAACGAACGCGAATCATATGAGCATGATGAAAACTAGCTTGACGATAATTCCCATGTGTCCTCGAGAGCGCTTTCCTTTATATAAGAGTTTGTCTAGGCTTGTCATTTTGCTACAAAAAGGATTGGGCCACCTTGCTGCACATTGTTTACTTTTGTTATTTGTTACCCGTTAGGAATTACCTTATCATAAAACTATCTATTACCGATAATTTCAGTGCTTGCAGAGAATACCTTACTGAAAACTACTTGTCATTTCCTTTTGCTCCTTGTTGGGTTCGACACTCTTATCGAAAGGACTACGATAGACCCCCTATACTTGTGGGTCATCAATCCCCCATTTCCAACTCCTTGGCCGAAGTTGAGTCTCATTACAAAACTTTTCCTAACATGGATGTGTGGCTTACGGGCCCACGTCGCCATTGGGTGTTATGAGGATATTTTATCCCTCGATCTTTAATTTGGGACTCTGATCTCTCTTCTATCCGGGTTAAACGATTTTAATAACTCTAACTCTAGGTTCCCATAACTACTTCCTCTCGGAGAGGCCCTCATTCTAGATGATTGTTTGCTTCACCAGAAGATTCTAAAGATACTTTTCAATGTTTTTCCAAGACCCTTGTGCCCTTTGCTGTTACAATTCCATACTGTCGATATATCCATATGGATAATGACATACACTTGTCGTTCATACAGTTACTCGAAGTTGCTCTTGTCATTACAAGATATATCGAATTGTTCTCCGAGTTGCAGATTCGTTGTCCGTCGAAAATGCGTCAGCAGCTCCTAGCCCCACGTACATTCGCAACATCGAAACCGATGGTAGTTATCCCATCAACGGTCATAACCATTCATCAGATATTTATAATGATTCGAAAATGTTGCAGGTGCCTATCTAAGTAGAACCTTAGGTGATGGTCCTGTAGATGGCAACCTCATAACAATCAATGAGCACCTAACAAGTGCCGACCAGCAAACCAGTGATCCGCTAACAATAGCGGATAATGGAGCTGACGAGCAGAGGCATGAGTCCAGAGCTCAGCGTAGGACGAGAGAGCATTCTTGCAAGGGAATTATGGCGGCGAAGAAGCGTCATGAAAAAATTGGCAAGCGGAAATTATGTACGAAGGTGCCACGTGGTGAGAGGAACGCTTTGTTAGATCGTCGTACTGAAAGCTTTGCAGCTACGGTGAAGACCCCGAGCGTCGGTTCTAGCTCCATACCAGAAATGAGCTCAACTAGACAACCTAACGTAGTTGAAGAACACAGTGCCTCAACCTCATCTAGCATGTCGGAGTACACGATTAGAAGTGAAGGTAACACTCCCATCCTTATTCTCCTTGCGTCCCTTGAGACTGAACCCTCATTTATTGGTTTTGCACCTGAGCAGACGACATGGATGCTTACCTTAGTCATCTCATGAATGATAATGTCAACCCTGACAACCTCTTTGACGATGACTATTACCTGTTTGCTGGTGAAGGTATGTACACCCACTTGAGCAACATCCACCCGTTAGGAATATCACCCTAATTACAAACATTGTTTGCAGGCTCAGATGCTGATGACATGGAGCACGATGAATTGGAAGACTCAAGTCACAATACCTATGTCGACCATGATCCATTTGACTATGTCTACTCAAACCTCCCAGACCACACACACATGCTGAAACACGCCGCGAACTGCGATCACTAGAAGGCCAAGAAGTTTGAGTCCGAGGCCCCAGGATTCTGCTATCACTACAAAAAAAAGACACTTCCATGATGATACGTGTTTTTCGCAGTAGGTCACGTTTTCTGTCATGCATGTACATCCATGACAAATTTATGACATAATCAAGATAATCATACATGTGCTGTCATAGAATTGTTCCATGACATTACCAAAATTATCATCACGGAAGTGTCCACTTCCATGACGATAAATCGCGCGTCATGGAAGTGCTTTCGTCAAGGGTGACCGACACGTGGCATCCACCGTAACGGGTCTCCGTTAAGCTATCGGGTCCGGTTTTGGATCCGATAATCCATTAACAGCCCGGACCAATGAGGATTTTCCATGTGTAAAATTGTCATTGGCCAGAGGAAACACGTGTTGGCTCACCGTTGGGATAGATGTCATACATTCATTGGACATGAGGCGCCTATGATAGGTCAACACATGGCACGGCCCAAAAGTGGCCCATAAAGACTAAATGGGCCGACCCAACTAAAGGCCCACGAGATTTTGCTGACCATAATGGGTCGGCCCAACTAAAGGCCCAACATTCTCAGTTAAGGCCCATATGGCTAGTGTTAAATCGGCCCATCAATGGCCCGTCCTAAACTTGTCATCATTGTGGCCCATGGTCACTTCTGGCCCGTTAACAGTCCGCTAAGAATTTGGGACGAATTACGGTCCGGTGTGTTTCCGGCCTGTTAAAGGTCCTGCTTCATTTGGGCCCATTTATAGGCCATTGAAACTTTCATCCCATAAACGACCATGAAGGATATGGGTCATATTCGGCCATGTCTGACATTCGACCGGTTAGAGGCCCACTACAGATTTGGGCCACTTTCAGCATATTGTGACTTTCGGCCTGTTATCATCGGACGAAATCCATGGGTCATATGTGGCCCAAAGCCACATCGGGCCTACTAACGACCCATATAAAAATGACACTAATCAAGCCCGACTGAACTTCCGGCTTGTTAAAGGCCCGTGTAGTAGGTCGGCGCATTTACGGCCTATCTGAATTTCGGCCTGTGGACGATCCGAATTGGAAATGGGCCACCATTTTGGCCTTCTAAGACTAGTGGGTTATTTGGCACAATCAGGGCCCAATCTTACTTTCGGCCTACTAAAGGCCCATGTTTTTATGGGCTTGAGATATTTACACATGTAAACGGCCTTATTACTTAGGTCCCAAATTATATTTAGGCCTGTTAAAGGCCCACTATGGGCATGGCCCTACCAGAAAAATATGAAAGGTTATGCTGATTTAGGCCCAGATATTTTTAGTGGGCTACATGCAAATTTTGGCCCAGAATCATTTTTAGCCCAATTGGAATGGGCCCGACGAATGTTGGCATGTTGGGTTCCTATGAAGCTTTCGGCCGAATACATTACTAAGATAAACCTACACTATACAAAAAAAGTGTCGTAATTACTGCAACCTTTGGCAGCATCATAAATTCTGTATCACAACAAAATAAATTCCAACCATACAACAAAAGGCCTGTTGGCATAAATTTTACAGTCCTTGCAGATAAAAGCACCATCAGATGTATAGAAGCATATATCATTTGACCTGAGTGCTTATGTTTCAGGCTGTAGAATCTGATGGAGCAGCACGATCTTCCCCTTTCTCCGTGATTGCTCTTGAACAACAAAGCAAATGTCTGATAGTCTGGTTTCAAAACCATTCATATCTTCATGACATTTGTCAACCACTATTTTTGTTTCTTGCACAACATCCATTAGGGATTGGACTTGTGTCTGGAGCACAGATATATCACTCTGTCTAGTCGGAAGATTTTGTTCAGTAGGCGATTTGGACGAGGTTACCTTGACAACCAACCTAGAATTACACAGGAAGGTGCTTTTTGCACTATTAGTGGACAGATACTGACGCACTGCAGTAAGAGGTGACATTGTGCCTGTGGTAGCCTCGTCACCTTCAAGTGGTTGTGGCTATTCAATCATTTTCTCGATAGCTTGATGAAAGTTTGAACTTGTAGATTAGTGTACCAGATAAGTTACTAATGAGACAAAAACAAACAAAGTAGGTTTCACATTTATACATAACTTATTTTGGTGAACTACTGTAATACATTAGCATGTATTGTAGTGCCAACTACATAATAAAATCACTTTCGAAACATATGTCCATGTAGCATGCCTACTGTATTGTCTATTTCCTCACATTCTTTGACATCTAAGGATAAATAGACATGGTTTAAAGTAGGATAAAGAGACATCATTCATATCATGGGCAAACAGATATAAAACAAACAGGCTATTGTATCATTATGTGCGCATGTGAACATCACAACTAGATTACAGATCAAGACCAAAAGAATATCCTTCATCTCTTTTAAACCATGTTAGGTGAAACGATACGTTAAGACAACTGTGTATAAAATTGAACAGAGTAACTGACATTGGTTGCAAACGAAGCAGTTAAATGAACACATCATAGTACCAATTAGTTCAAAGGCAGGAGGAGTAAGGACTTACAACAGCGGTCTGAACTGGTGTGCTCATGCCCTTCATCTTGCTGGTGTGGAAATCCTTGAAGATTTGCACTGCATTCGGTTCAGCTTCTTTTTGGTCCGCATAGGTTTTCCTCTGTATTTGGAACAAGTCAATATAGATACGATAATATGGTACAGAAAAAATAAGGAAGTGGCAGCTCTTTACAAGAGCCTCGTAGTGTGCAATATAGCTACGAGATCCTGTTATTTGTTGGAATTTCACTTTAGAATGGTTGGCCTTGTTCTTCAAATAGTCAGCCTAGAAGAAGATACACTTGTAAGGCACATACATAAATACAAGTTCAATATGTGGTCTAATCAAATACATATACCCTACCAGATACTTTGGATCATACCAGTGTTTAACATGGGTTGTCCAGTCTTCATCTGTAATATATTCCACTAGAGATGTTTGGGCGATTTCATTGTTAGCCTTGCCTTCAAAGTGAGATTTTCTAAGGTGGTACCGATACTGTCGCAGGGCAGACTGGAAAACATGAGTGCATGCTTGTTTAGTTGCATCATCTTTCAGATCCAACTTGAACCTCATCTGTTGAAAAAAGAATGTGAGTTTTATTAGGAGGAAGCTAGAAAGTATGGCACAGAGCAAGACCATATTAAAAATTGCGATGAATAACATTACTTACGGATAAATGGCCAAGGAAGGTGTTAAAATGGGTATTGTCTTTCTCATTCCTGTACTGGATCCACGTTGGGAGGATACGTGCATGACACCTAACGGCAATGGTTGCCTCTGATACTAACTTGGCTAACTCTGTAGCATCACGTGGCCTTTTTAAACCTGCCTCAAAATGGATCTCCATTCTTCCTCCTTTAGATTTTGTTAATCTGTCAAGCATTATCCCTGATGTTTGTTTCCTCTTGCGCCGTGGTGCTAGTTCAACAACGAATATGGAAAGTGCTAGTGCACATCAAACTGTAAGAGTACATATAAAGGAGCATGCAACTGCAACTAGACTTGGTCAGGTACCGTCTTGGTGTTGATGCTCATGAGGTTCATCTAATCTTGC
Source organism: Triticum urartu (assembly GCF_003073215.2). Classification (NCBI taxonomy): domain Eukaryota; kingdom Viridiplantae; phylum Streptophyta; class Magnoliopsida; order Poales; family Poaceae; genus Triticum; species Triticum urartu. The sequence goes on along the minus strand of NC_053023.1, from coordinate 207,254,178 downwards.
CAAGTCCTATTGTGTCAGCAGTGCTTTAGAAGTAGTGTTAGGTGTGAATGCAGCTTGGGAACTGCCAGTTCCAAAGCAAACGAACGAGTAACTCATTGAGATGTTGGTACAGTTGAAGCGGATGCTACAGCTGGTGGAGCAGGTGATACTGTGTTTGTAGATTTAGCCGGTGGACTTGGACCTTCTACTGCACTATAAGTACCAGCAGAATCTCGAGGGCGGATCCTTTTCCCTTTCACCCAACGAGTAACACCATTCCCTACTATATTCTTTTCCTTTCTCTTTTTTGACTTTGCCATGTCAAGGCATACCCACAACACAAAAGAATAAAATCGCTCTTCAGAACTCATTGATGCATGATACAGACAAGCAATACTTTGATGTAAGACAACCGTATGAGGATGGAATATGTAAGAAAAACAGGAAGGCGTGACATATTCACAGCTACGATGTGTAAACTAAGCAGAAGGATTTTCAAGAAAATAGAAGTAATGCAAGTTAGACACCATATGAAAGATGCAACCAATATCACTCTGCCTAGTTAAAAGTGTCATTTCAAAAAATTAGAAGCAGTACAACGTAGAAATCAATGCAAGATGCAACCACTATCAAACTACCATGTTAAAAGTGTCCAATCATGAGTGACTAACGCGAGATACACAACAACAGTACTTTCATGTAAGAACATGGTATGATTGATAGATGAAGTGTATTCTAGACACAGAAAGGCATGTCATATGCACATGTATAACGTATAAACTCAGCAGGTGCAATTTAATCAAAATAGAAGAAATACAGGCTAGACAACATGTGCAACATGAAACCAATTATAACACTGTCAACTTAGAGCAAGCACCTGCGATGGTGGAGTGCGGGAGATGAACTCATCATGTAGACTTGGGAGTTCAACTTCATTAGCAGTAGAAGTGGCAAATCTAGAGAGTCTCTGTTTGCGTCGGTCCGGAGGACCACCAACATCCCCTAACTTACTCTTTTCCTTCCTATTTTCTGATATTGACTTATGAAGTCAAAACCAAAAGAAGATGAATAAAATTAGCTCTGCATAACTAGTTGATGCATGATACAGACGAACACTACTTTGATGTAAGGCAAGCGCTGGAAAGGAGGATGGAATATATACACAAAAAAGACAGCATTGCATATTCAGACATATGATAGGAGGATGGAATATGTATGAAAAACAGTAAGCAGAAGGCATTTCAACAAAATTAGAAGAAATGAAAGCTAGGCACCATATGAACATGCAACCAATATCACTATCGAGTAAAAAGTGTCTCGTCGTAAGTGCCATTTCAAGAAATTAGAAGCAGTACAAGCTAGAAGACAATGCAAGATGCAACCTACATCACACTCCCAAGTTAAATGTGTCTTATGGGTAAGTGATCGTCGCAGGTATAAGTTGTAAGCTACGCAGATGCAATTCAACATAATCAGAAGCAATACAAACTAGACATCATACGGAAAACACAAACACGTATAACAGTTCCAAGTAAGAGCAAGCACCTGTGATGGTGGAGCAGGGGAGATGTGCTCATCATGTACACGTATGTTCTAGAAACAGGAACACGTGTCATATTCACAGGCATTATGTGTAAAGTAAGCAGATACAATTCAACAAAGTTAGAAGCAATACAAGCTAGACATCGTATGCAACATGCAACCACATATAATAGTGCCAAGTTAGAGCAAGCACCTGCGATGGTGGAGTAGGGGAGATGTGCTCATCATCTACACAGCTACGTTGACTGTCTAGCCTTGCGTTGTATTGCGAATCTTGTTGGGAGGATGGTGGAGTAGAATCTGTAGAGACCCTCCGTTTCAGTTGCTCGGAAGGACCACCATCATCCAATGCCTTACCAGTTTCTTTCCGCTTTATTGATTTTGCATTGTGACATCAAACCGACAAGAAAAAGGAATAAAATTCGCTATTCAGAACTCATTCATGCATGATACTGACGAACACTACTCTGATGGAAGGCAAAGTCATGATACGAGGATGGAATATGTACGAAAAACTGGACGGCTTGACATATTCACACCTATGATGTGGTAACTAAGCAGAAGGCACTTCAACAAATTAGAAGCACTGCAAGCTAGACACCATATGGAAGGTGCAATCAATATCACTCTGCCAAGTTAAAACTGTCTCGTCATAGGTGGAGTTCATCAAACTAGAAGCACTACATGCTAGAAATCATATTCAAGATGCAAACCAATATCACACTGCCAAATTAAAGGTGTCCCATCATATGTGACTGACGCAGGATACACAAGAAGAGTAGTTTCATACAAGAACATGGTGTGATAGACAGATATAGTATGTACCAAAAACAGGAAAGCATGTCATATTCACACGTATCATGTGTAAGCTAAGCAGATGCAGTTTAGACTAATTAGGAGCAATACAAGATAGACACTATATGCAACATGCAACCAAATATCACACTGCTAAGTTAGAGCAAGCACCTTGGATGGTGGAGTAGGGAAGCAGAGACTTGGAACTTGTAATGTACTAGCAGTACAAGGAGAATCCGTACAGATGCTCCGTTTATGTTGCTGCAGAGGACCACCATCATCGCCTTCCTTACTCTTTTCCTTCCTCTTTTTTGATTTTTCCTTGTGAAGTAAAACCCACAAGAAAAAAGGAATAAAATTTTCTCTTCAGAACTCATTGATGCATGATACTGACGAGCACTACTTTCATGTAAGACAGACGCATGATAGGAGGATGGAATATGTATGAAAAATAGGATGGCATGACATATTGACATGTAGGATGTATAAAGTGTAAACTAAGCACAAGGTGTTTGAACTAGTTAGAAGCAATGCAAGCTAGAAACCATATGATAGATGAAACCAATATCACTCTGTCAAATTAAAAGGGTGGCCTAACAAATATATTTGACCAAATTAGAAGCAATACTCCCTCTGTTCCACAATGTAGTGCCTATAGATTTTTCTGAAAGTCAAACTTTGTGAACTTTGAGCAAGTGTATAGAGAAAATTATCTACATCTACAATACCAAACATGTACAATATGAAAATACAACTCATTATGTATCCAATAATGTGCATTTGGTATTCTAGATGTGCCTATTTTTCTCTAGGTGTGTCATATTCACATGTATAATGTGTAAGCTAAGGAGATGCAATTTAACAAATTAGGAGAGCAATACAAGATAGGCACCATATGCAACATGCAACCAAATATCACACTGCCATGTTAAAGCAAGCACCTGGGGTTGTGGAGTATGGGAGATGAGATTTGGAACTTGCACTGTAGTCGGAGTAGCAGGAGAATCTGCAGAGATCATCTGTTTCGGTTGCTCCAGAGGACCACCATCATTCTGTGCCTTCGTCCTTTTAGATTTTGCCTTGTCAAGTAAACACACAAGAAAAGGGAATGAAATTCGCACTTCCAAATTCGTTGATGCATGATACTGACGAACACACCTTTTATGTATGGCAACCATATTGTAGGAGGATGGAATATGTACAAAAAACGCTAAGTAGAAGGCATTTCAACAAATTGGAAGCAATGCAATCTAGACACCATATGAAAGATCCAACCAAAATCACTCTACCAAGTTAGATGTGTCTCATTATATGTGGCACTTCAAAAAATTAGAGGCAATACATGTTTGAAATGATATGCAAGATGCAACCAATATTACACTATCAACTTGAAGGTGTCTCGTCAGAAGTGATTGATGAGGGATACACAAGAGAAGTAGTTTGATTAAGAACATGGTTAATACAAAGACGTAATATGTACCAAAAACAGGAACACATGTCATATTCACAGCTATAATGTGTTAACTAAGAAGATGCAATTTACCCTAATTAGAAGCATTACAAGGTAGACACCATATGCAACATGCAACCACAGATCACACTGGCAAGTAAGAGCAAGCACCGGCGATGGTGGTGTGGGGGGAATTGTGGTCATCAACTAGAGAGCTATGTTGACTATCTTCATTTAGCCTTGCTGTTTCTTGAGAATCATGTGGGGAGGATGACACTGCACTGTTTAAACGAGTAGCACGTCTCACAGTAACCCATTGGGGTGTCTGTTGATGACCCACAAGTATAGGGTATCTATCGTAGTCCTTTCGATAAGTAAGAGTGTTGAACCCAACGAGGAGTAGAAGGAAATGATAAGCGGTTTCCAGCAAGGTATTCTCTGCAAGTACTGAAATAAGTGGTAACAGATAGTTTTGTGATAAGATAATTTGTAACGAGCAACAAGTAACAAAAGTAAATAAGGTGTAGCAAGGTGGCCCAATCCTTTTTGTAGCAAAGGACAAGCCTGGACAAACTCTTATAAGATGTAAAGCATTCCCGAGGACACATGGGAATATCGTCAAGCTAGTTTTCATCACGTTCATATGATTCGCGTTCGGTACTTTGATAATTTGGTATGTGGGTGGACCGGTGCTTGGGTGCTGCCCTTACTTGGACAAGCATCCCACTTATTATTAACCTCTATTGCAAGCATCCACAAATACAACAAAAGTATTAAGGTAAACCTAACCATAGCATGAAACATATGGATCCAAACCAGCCCCTTACGAAGCAACACATAAACTAGGGTTTAAGCTTCTGTCACTCTAGCAACCCATCATCTACTTATTACTTCCCAATGCCTTCCTCTAGGCCCAAATAATGGTCAAGTGTCATGTAGACACCACTAGAGGAGAGACAACATACATCTCATCAAAATATCGAACGAATACCAAATTCACATGACTACTAATAGCAAGACTTCTCCCATGTCCTCAGGAACAAAAGTAACTACTCACAAAGCATAAACATGTTCATAATCAGAGGGGTATTAATATGCATATAGGATCTGAACATATGATCTTCCACCAATTAAACCAACTAGCATCAACTACAAGGAGTAATTAACACTACTAGCAACCTACTAGCACCAATCCCAGACTTGGAGACAGGAATTGGATACAAGAGATGAACTAGGGTTTTGAGATGAGATGGTGCTGATGAAGATGTTGATGGAGATTGCCCTCTCCTGATGAGAGGAGCGTTGGTGATGACGATGGCGATGATTTCCCCCTCCGAGAGGGATGTTTCCCCGGCAGAACAGCTCAGCCAGAGACCTAGATTGGTTCCGCCAAGGTTCTGCCTCGTGGCGGCGGAGTTTCGTCTGAGAAGATGGCTTGTGATTTTTTTTCCATCGAAAGACTCCATATAGCAGAAGATGGCCACCGGAGGGTCACCAGGGGGCCCACGAGGTAGGGGGGCGCGCCCCCACCCTCGTGGGCAGGGTGTGGCCCCCCTGATGAGTTTCTTCCGCTCAATATTTTTTATATATTTGGAAAAGATCTTCCGTGAAGTTTCAGGACTTTTGGAGCTGTGCAGAATAGGTCTCTAATATTTGCTCCTTTTCCAGCCCAGGATCCCAGCTGCCGGCATTTCCCTCTTTATGTAAACCTTGTAAAATAAGAGAGAATAGGCATAAGTATTGTGACATAATGTGTAATAAAATCCCATAAGGCAATAAATATGGATATAAAAGCATGATGCAAAATGGACGTATCAACTCCCCCAAGCTTAGACCTCGCTTGTCCTCAGGCGAAAAGCCGAAATCGAAAAATATGTCCACATGTTTAGATATAGAGGTGTCGATAAAAAAATACGGACATGAGGGCATCATGATCATTCTTAGAACAACAACTTACATAATTCTTTGTCATATAATATCTAATGCTAGAGTAATAATTCAATCACAATATCAAGTATGAATCATAAACTTCATTGAAAACTAACAAACTACAATCTCAGTCATTGAAGCAATTGAAATTTATCATAACATAGGAAAGAGTCAATGCATAAGAGTCATATAATCTTTCACAATTGCTGACACTCATGCAATACTTATGGGTATGGATTTTTAATCGGACACAGAGAAAGATAGGGGCTTATAGTTTTGCCTCCCAACGTTTTACCTCAAGGGTAATGTCAACAGTAATAGTTCATGAAAACTCACATCCGATTAGCCATATATACCAGGATCTTTCCAACATATTGTGCTTGCCAAAGGATAAAATGTAAAAAGGAAGGGTGAGGATCACCATGACTCTTATGCAATGTAGGAGATAAAAGTAAAAGATAGGCCCTTCGCAGAGGGAAGCAGAGGTTGCCATGCACTTTTATGGTTTGGATGCACAAAATCTTAATGTGAAAGAACGCCACTTTATATTGCCACTTGTGATATGGACCTTTATTATGCAGTCTCTCGCTTTTATTACTTCCATATTACACGCTTGTATAAAGCTTATTTCCTCCACACCAATCAATCATACATATTTAGAGAGCAATTTTTATTGCTTGCACCGATGACAACTTACTTGATGGATCTTACTCAATCCATAGGTAGATATGGTGGACTCTTATGGCAAGACTGGTTTAAGGGTATTTGGAAGAACAAGTAGCATCTCTACTTGGTGCAATGAATTTGGCTAGCATGAGGGGAAAGGCAAGCTCATCATGTTGGAAGATCCAAGACAATATAATTTATCTCAGATGTAAGAAAACATAACCCATTACGTTGTCTTCCTTGTCCAATGTCAACTCTTTAGCATGCCATATTTTAATGAGTGCTCACTATCATAAAAGATGTCCAAGATAGTATATTTATATGTGAAGACCTCTCTTTCTTTATTACTTCATATTAATTGCAACGATGACCAAAACTGTGTTTGTCAACTCTCAACAACTTTTATTCATCATACTCTTTCTATGCGAGCTCATTACTCTCCATAAGACTCATATGATCTCTTTGTTTCTTTTTATTTCTTTCTCTTTTGTTTTATTCCCTTAGGATCATGGCAAAATAATCAAGCCCTTGACTCAACACTAATCTTTATTATATAGCTCATGGACTCGATTACATAGAAGGATAATAAAGAAAAACTCACAACTAGATCATACTAAGAACTTTTATTCTACTAGATCGAGATATTACCAAAAGGGATTGAACTAACAAAAATGGTAAAGATGAAAGTGATGGTGATACAATACCAGGGCACTCCCCCAAGCTTGGCAGTTGCCAAGTGGAGTGCCCATACCAGATACTCAATTCTTCTTTGTTGGTGGAGACGGCGGAGATTTTGTTGATGGCATAGGCTTCTTCCTTAATTTGCGTTTGAGGACGGAGTTTTGGTCCCTTAGGTCCTCGATCTCCTGTTCTAGGCTCAGTATCTTTTTGCATAATTCCTGCTTGTTCTCCTGCAAGAGGCGAAAAGGGATAAACTCGATCTTAGGTTTCTTTACTCTATCCGGAGACTTGACTTTTTGAACTCCACATGCATGTCCCCAGGTTGAGTTAGTGGGACTTCATCTTCATCTGAGCTCGTCTCGTCCTTTCCCTTGGGTTCATAGTCCTTTTATTCTTCCGTAGTCCAACCGCAATGCTCCACATCCCCATAGATCTTAGGATCTGCAAGGTAATCAGCCACGTAGCTTTCTCCTTCCAAATCCTCGAACGACATGTTGCTCTGTCTGCAGCAGGACAACTCAAAACAAAGACAAGGGATTTTTGCGTGATACGGGACTCAAAACCTCCAGGAGATTATATAATAAATTTTTACCGACCAAAATACGCGTTGTGTACGAAAACGGAGTCCGGAGAGCACACGAGGTGCCCACGAGGTAGGGGGCACGCCCTCCACCCTCGTGGAGCCCTCGTGTCCTTCCCGGACTGCTGCTTATTTTTCTATTTTTCTATATATTCCAAAATAGAGAAATATTGCCTTAAAACTGTTTTGGAGTCGGTTTACTTACCGTACCACGTACCTATTCCTTTCCGAGTCTAAAACGTTCTGGAAAGGGTCCCTTATGTATTCCTCTAGGGTTACGACTTCAATAACATTGGTTTCAACATTTATGGGATTACCTGAAATATAATGTTTGATTCTTTGACCATTCACCACCTTTGGATTGGTGCCTTCAAAGTTGTTGATTTTTATGGCACCGGAACGGTAGACCTCCTCGATAACGTAAGGACCTTCCCATTTAGAGAGTAGTTTTCCTGCAAAAAATCTTAAACGAGAGTTGTATAACAATACATAGTCACCTACATTAAACTCACGCTTTTGTATCCTTTTGTCATGCCATCTTTTAACTTTTTCTTTAAACAACTTGGCATTTTCGTAGGCTTGGGTTCTCCATTCATCAAGTGAGCTAATATCAAATAACCTCTTCTCACCGGCAAGTTTAAAATCATAATTAAGTTCTGTAATAGCCCAATAAGCCTTGTGTTCTAGTTCGAGAGGCAAGTGACGTGCTTTTCCATAGACCATTTTATAAGGAGACATACCCATAGGATTTTTATATGCAGTTCTATAGGCCCATAATGCATCATCAAGTTTCTTGGACCAATTCTTTCTAGACCTATTAATAGTCTTTTGCAAAAATTAATTTGAGTTCTCTATTACTCAATTCTACTTGACCACTAGACTGAGGGTGATAAGGAGATGCAATTCCATGATTAACATCATATTTAGCAAGCATTTTACGGAAAGCACCATGAATAAAATGTGAACCACCATCAGTCATTAAATATCTAGGGACTCCAAATCTTGGAAAAATAACTTCTTTAAGCATCTTAATTGAGGTGTTATGATCAGCACTACTAGTTGTAATAGCTTCTACCCACTTAGTAACGTAATCAACAACAACTAAAATATGTGTATAACCATTAGAGGAAGGAAAAGGTCCCATATAGTCAAAGCCCCAAACATCAAATGGTTCAATAACAAGTGAATAATTCATGGGCATTTCTTGACGTCTACTAATATTACCAATTCTTTGACATTCATCACAAGATAAGACAAACTTACGGGCATCCTTGAAGAGAGTAGGCCAATAAAAACCATATTGTAGTACCTTATGTGCAGTTCTATCTCCAGCATGGTGTCCTCCATAAGCTTCTGAGTGACACTTGCGTAGGATCTGTTCCTGTTCATGCTTAGGTACACAACGTCTAATAACACCATCTACTCCTTTATAAAGATGTGGGTCATCCCAAAAGTAATGCCTCAAATCATAGAAGAGCTTTTTCTTTTGCTGGTATGTGAAACTAGGTGGTATAAACTTAGCAACAATGTAATTAGCATAATCAGCATACCATGGAGCAATATGAGAGGCATTTATGACATTTAATTGCTCATCAGGGAAGCTATCATCAATAGGTAGTGGGTCATCAAGCACATTTTCTAACCTAGACAAGTTGTCTGCAACGGGGTTCTCAGCTCCTTTTCTATCAACAATATGCAAATCAAATTCTTGTAGTAAGAGAACCCATCTAATAAGTCTAGGTTTAGCATCTTTCTTTTCCATAAGATATTTAATAGCAGCATGATCAGTGTGAATAGTTACTTTAGAATCAACAATATAAGGTCTAAACTTATCACAAGCAAATACAACTGCTAAGAATTCTTTATCAGTAGTAGCACAATTTCTTTGAGAATTGTCTAGAGTTTTACTAGCATATTGAATAAGATTTAGTTTCTTATCAACTCTTTGTCCTAGAACAGCACCTACAACATAATCACTACCATCACACATAATTTCAAAGGGTAAATTCCAATCAGGTGGCTGAACAATAGGTGCAGAGATCCATGCTTTCTTAAGTATTTCAAATGCTTCTACACAGTCATCATCAAAGACAAATGGTATATCTTTTTGTAATAAATTAGTCAGAGGCCGAGAGATTTTTGAGAAGTCCTTAATGAACCTCCTATAAAAACTGGCATGACCAAGGAAACTCTTATACCTTTGATGTCCTTGGGACATGGCATCTTTTCAATAGCATCAACCTTGGCTTTATCAACTTCAATACCTCTTTCAGATACTTTATGCCCTAAGACAATACCTTCATTAACCATAAAGTGGCACTTTTCCCAATTCAAGACAAGATTAGTTTCTTCACATCTCTGCAAAACTCGATCAAGGTTGCTCAAGCAATCATCAAAAGAAGATCCATAGACGGAAAAGTCGTCCATGAAAACCTCACAAATCTTTTCACAAAAGTCAGAGAATATAGCCATCATGCATCTTTGAAAGGTAGCAGGTGCATTATAAACCAAAAGGCATACGTCTATAAGCAAAAGTACCAAAAGGGCATGTAAAAGTAGTCTTTGATTGATCTTTGGCTGACATAGGTATTTGAGAGAAACCAGAATAACCATCTAGAAAGCAAAAATGTGTATGTTTGGATAATCTTTCTAGTATTTGATCGATAAAAGGTAAGGGGTAATGATCTTTTTTAGTAGCCTTATTTAATTTGCAGAAATCAATTACCATCCTATAACCTGTAATAATTCTTTGAGGAATCAATTCATCTTTATCATTAGGAACAACAGTAATACCTCCTTTCTTAGGGACACAATGGACATGGCTTACCCACTGACTATCAGCAATGGGGTAAATTATACCTGCCTCAAGGAGCTTTAGAATCTCCTTTCTTACCACTTCTTTCATTTTAGGATTCAGCCGGCGTTGATGATCACAAGCTGGTTTAGCATCTTCTTCCAAATTAATTTTATGTTGACATAGAGTGGGACTAATGCCCTTAAGATCATCAAGAGTATATCCAATAGCAGCATGGTGCTTCTTCAGAGTTTTCAATAATCGCTCTTCTTCATGCTCTGAAAGGTTAGCACTAATAATAACATGATATATCTTTTTCTCATCAAGATAAGCATATTTAAGAGTATTAGGTAACGGTTTAAGCTCAAACACGGGATCACCCTTTGGTGGAGGAGGATCCCCTAGGATTTCAATAGGTAAATTGTTTTTCAGAATAGGTTCCTGTTTAAAGAATAATTCATCTCATTCCCTTCTTTCATTCATAAACGCATCATTTCCATGGTCTAGCAAATATTGTTCTAAAGGATCACTAGGAGGTACGACAATAGAAGCAAGACCAATAATTTCATCCTTACTAGGTAATTCTTCTTCACGGTGTTGTCTACTAAATTTAGAAAAATTAAATTCATGAGTCATATCATCTAAACCGATAGTAACAACATCTCTTTTGCAATCTATGGTAGCATTAACAGTATTTAAGAAGGGTCTACCAAATATAATGGGACAAAAGCTATCTTGTGGGGAACCAAGAACAAGAAAATCAGTAGGATATTTAGTTTTCCCACACAAGACTTCAACATCTCTAACAATTCCCATTGGTGAAATAGTATCTCTATTGGCAAGTTTAATTGTGACAACAATATCTTCCATCTCAGCAGGTGCAATATCATGCATAACTTCTTTGTATAAGGAATAAGGTATTGCACTAGCACTAGCACCCATATCACATAAGCCATGATAACAATGATCTCCTATTTTAACAAAAATAACAGGCATGCCTACCATAGGTCTAGGTTTATCTTTATCACGGGGTTTAGCAATTCTAGCAGTTTCATTACAGAAATAAATAACATGCCCATCTATATTATCAGACAAGAGATCTTTAACAATAGCAATATTAGGTTCAACTTTAACTTGCTCAGGAGGTGTATATGTTTTAATATTGCTTTTGCGAACTACAGTTGAAGCTTTAGCATGATCCTTTATCCTAACAGGGAAAGGTGGTTTCTCAACATAAGAAGTAGGAACAATAGGATCATTATAAGTGATAGTCTTTTCTTCAACTTTAATAGGTGCAGCTACTTTTACTTCTATGGGAGGATGATATTTAAACCACTTCTCCTTGGGAAGATCAACATAGGCAGCAAAAGATTCACAGAAAGAAGCTACTATCTCAGAGTCAAGTCCATATTTAGTGCTAAATTTACGAAAAATATCGGTGTCCATAAAAGATTTAACACAATCAAAACTAGGTGTCATACCTGACTCCTTACCATTGTCGAGGTCCCAATCTTCAGAGTTGCGTTTAATTCTTTCCAATAAATCCCATTTGAATTCAATAGTCTTCATCATAAAAGAGCCAACACAAGAAGTATCAAGCATGGTGCAATTGTTACCAGAAAGCCGAGCATAAAAATTTTGAATAATCATTTCTCGTGAGAGCTCATGATTGGGGCATGAATATAACATTGATTTAAGCCACCCCAGGCTTGAGCGATGCTTTCTCCTTCGTGAGGATAAAAATTATATATATAATTGCGATCACGATGAACAAGATGCATAGGATAAAACTTCTGATGAAATTCCAATTCCAATCATTTGTAATTCCAAGACCTCATATCATCACATAGCCTATACCATGTCGATGCATCTCCCCTCAAAGATAAGGGGAATACATTCTTCTTAACAACATCTCTGGGTACACCTGCAAGCTTAAATAATCCACAAACTTGATCCACATATATCAAATGTTCATCAGGATGTTTTGTTCCATCTCCTAGAAAAGGATTAGCTAGCAGTTTTTCTATCATACCCGAAGGAACTTCAAAGCAAGCATTTTCATTTTCAGTAGGTTCAGTAGGTTGAGGAGCAATTCTTTGCTCTACTGGTCGGGGTGAAGATACCCCGAACAAGCCCCTCAGAGGATTACCTTCCATAGTAACAAGTGACAGTAAATTTCAGCACACTATATAAATTTTTCCTTACCAAATTCCACCTACCAACGGCGCTTCACTCCCCGGCAACGGCGCCAGAAAAGAGTCTTGATGACCCACAAGTATAGGGGATCTATCGTAGTCCTTTCAATAAGTAAGAGTGTCGAACCCAACAAGGAGCAGAAGGAAATGATAATCGGTTTCCAGCAAGGTATTCTCTGCAAGTACTGAAATAAGTGGTAACAGATAGTTTTGTGATAAGATAATTTGTAACGAGCAACAAGTAACAAAAGTAAATAAGGTGCAGCAAGCTGGCCCAATCCTTTTGTAGCAAAGGACAAGCCTGGACAAACTCTTATAAGATGTAAAGCACTCCCGAGGACACATGGGAATATCGTCAAGCTAGTTTTCATCACGTTCATATGATTCGCGTTCGGTAGTTTGATAATTTGGTATGTGGGTGGACCGGTGCTTGGGTGCTTCCCTTACTTGGACAAGCATCCCACTTATGATTAACCTCTATTGCAAGCATCCGCAAATACAACAAAAGTATTAAGCTAAACCTAACCATAGCATGAAACATATGGATCCAAACCAGCCCCTTACGAAGCAATGCATAAACTAGGGTTTAAGATTCTGTCACTCTAGCAACCCATCATCTACTTATTACTTCCCAATGCCTTCCTCTAGGCCCAAATAATGGAGAAGTGTCATGTAGTCGACGTTCACATAACACCACTAGAGGAGAGACAACATACATCTCATCAAAATATCGAACGAATACCAAATTCACATGACTACTAATAGCAAGACTTCTCCCATGTCCTCAGGAACAAAAGTAACTACTCACAGAGCATAAACATGTTCATAATCAGAGGGGTATTAATATGCATATAGGATATGAACATATGATCTTCCACCAATTAAACCAACTAGCATCAACTACAAGGAGTAATTAACACTACTAGCAACCTACTAGCACCAATCCTGGACTTGGAGACAAGAATTGGATACAAGAGATGAACTAGGGTTTTGAGATGAGATGGTGCTGATGAAGATGTTGATGGAGATTGCCCTCTCCCAATGAGAGGAGCGTTGGTGATGATGATGGCGATGATTTCCCCCTCCGGGAGGGAAGTTTCCTCGGTAGAACAGCTCCACCAGAGCCCTAGATTGGTTCCGCCAAGGTTCCGCCTCGTGGCGGCGGAGTTTCGTCCGAGAAGATGGCTTGTGATTTTTCCCATCGAAAGACTCCATATAGCATAAGATGGCCACCGGAGGGCCACCAGGGGGCCCATGAGGTAGGGGGGAACGCCTAGGGGGGTAGGGCGCTCCCCCCACCCTCATGGGCAGGGTGTGGCCCCCCTGGTGAGTTTCTTCCGCTCAATATTTTTTTATATTTGGAAAACATCTTCTGTGAAGTTTCAGGACTTTTGGAGCTGTGCAGAATAGGTCTCTAATATTTGCTCCTTTTCCAGCCCAGAATCCCAGCTGCCGACATTCTCCCTCTTTATGTAAACCTTGTAAAATAAGAGAGAATATGCTTAAGTATTGTGACATAATGTGTAATAACAGCCCATAATGCAATAAATATGGATATAAAAGCATGTTGCAAAATGGACGTATCATCTGTCTCGTCATAAGTGATTGATGAGGGATACAAAAGAGCATTAGTTTGATGTATGAACATGGTTGATAGACATATGTAGTATGTATCAAAAACAGGAAGGCATGTCATTATTAAAGGTATAATTTGTAAAGTAAGCTGATGCAGTTTAACCAAATTGGAAGCAATACAAGCTAGACACCATATGCAACATGCAACCACATTTGACAGGGCGAAGTTAAAGCAAGCACCTGGGATGGTTGTGTGTGGCAATTGAGATCATCAACTGCAGAGCTACGTTTACTGTCTCCATCTGCTGGCACTGAACCCTTTAGAGCAGTGAGACGCTTAGTGCTTATCTTTGAATTACACTGGAGCGACTTCTGTCTTTTCTTTTTTGTATTCATCAACACCGCGTCAGAGTCTAAAATACCCATGCATAAAAGACAATAGTGTGAGTATGGGTGAAGTGTGTGCACAAGTAGTACAGTGTAAAGGTAGCAGATAGCAGGTTGGTGAGAAATAAATGATGGGAGACAGATGATAGATCTACAACATGCATGGCACACCAAATTACAAGATTCTAGGATTTTGAAATATGAGCACAAGCATGGCTGGGAAATGCAGATGCTCCTCCAGCACACCACAAGGTGTGGTCCTATGAAAATAACAGTCGACTGAAAACAAATAGGCCAGTCCATTTTTCCTGCACCATCCGATGTACAAAGAACGGGCAGATCGCCTTCATCTACCTCCAGCTAGTCAATGTTACGATCTTCCTCGAAACGCCAGCGACCACCGGCCCAGTCCCCTGCCTCTGCCCTCCCCTCGACCTCACCGCACCGCCATGCTTGGCACCACCCCCGGCCATTCATTCAAGCCCCACTGACCTCCAGATCGGGCGCAAGCACCTCCTGCGCCCCACACCCCTATGATAGATACCAATGCGCCGCTTCCCGGCGAACAGGCGGACTAGGTGCTCCGCGCGCCTAAGTGGGTGCTGCTTCTTTTGATTGCGATTCGACTGACCTTGAATTGAAATCCAGGTGGGCTACTGACCTCTAGCAAAGGTGAAATAGTAAATGGGAGGAAACCTTGTGCATTTAGTATCACGAAGAAGATGTAGTACGAAGTGCTCAACTAGTTTCTTTCGTGGGATGAATACGGTGTGAGCAGAGACGTAAGATTTGCACGAATAAGGGAAGAGGAGTACCTCTTTCTGCTGGTAGTGTTGTGTCCTCCTTCTGTTTTTCCAACAATCTTGTTGTGGTTCGCTGGAAACGAGAAGTTGTGGAGGACGGTGGAGTCTTGGACGAACCCATGGCCAAGTTGTTGAGTGTGGTGCGGTGGCCATCTATCGGCAGCGGGGAACCAAATCCAAGGCGGCGAACGACGGTGTAGCGGGAGTAGCTTCGGTGCGGTGGACGGTTGCGACAGTGGAGCGGCTGCGGTGAGGCATAGGACGACGTGGTCGAAGTGGTTCTGGTATGGCACATGTCGGCGTCGGCGTCGTGGAGGCAGCTCTGCCTCGGCTTCAGCTGCTAAGTCCTTGAGGGCGTTGCGGTTGCGGTTGCATTGGATGACGACATCGTGGTACCGGCTCCGGCGTGATGGAGGAGGGCGGTGGTGGATTGGGCGTGATGGGGTGGAGGACGGAGGAGGCTGGGGTTTCGCGGCTGGTGGAGAGGGCGTTTTGGCGCCCATGGAGTATGAATGGGGAAACAGAGGGAGGCGGGAACTAGGGGTGAACAATGTTTCGGTTTGGGACATGCTTGTTTGAAATTTGGGGAAAGTTACAAACTTTTCCCCCATCTAAAATTTCGGACATATTGTGGGTTGGGGGTAGGACAGTAATCTCAGGTGTCCCAAATGGTGGGCGGGGTAGATTTCGGCCGAGCGCATGGGTGTTTAGGTGCCCACGATGTATGAATGCTTCTCGGAGGTGGTAGAGACTGGCGTCTTGGTGAATTTACAAACCTACCCCGGTTTAGACCTTTGGACATCGGGCCGATAGGCTACACGTGCCAGAGTCAGTACAGTAATTTCCTACCACCAAATATTAGTCTCGCGCGGTTTCGGGTGACCAGAGGCTTATTTGGCGCTTCATTCAATATTTGGGAGCAAAAGCATTAACGTTTTCGGTTCTCTTGAATTGAACTTTCAGGATTTGTCAAACTTCACAAATCTTTACTCTTGAAAATCCTAAAACTACAATTATTTTGGAATGAAGGGGGTACATTTGTATATACATTGTACACGAGTATATATTAAAAAATATGCAACTTACCTCAGTTCATGCATGGTTCCAGAAATAATCTCCTTGGTTGCAAAAAAATAGTTAGACATGCGTATGAATATATAGCATGTTCAAACGCACAACAAATATTGATGCCTGCTTTTAGATCTGATTTACAAATGCCATTATCTCGGGTTCAAATAGATGAATGCACTTCCTATGAATTCGAATCTTCGAAACCCCCTTTATGTTGAATTCAACATGTATTCTATTTCGTAGCTAGAGATTTGTAATGTATCCATCTAAGTGACAAATGTATAAAGTGCTTCACACTAGCAACATGGAGTGCACTAATTAATGTTTATATATGAATTGCAAAAGCAATGCATTGCTTGTAATTCAAACCGCTCTCACTCTATGGATCGATAATATGAAATAAACACATGCACATGTTAGAATTCAATAGAGTATGGGTGTCTGATAGATCGATTTTCGTTCATATGCAAATTACAAAATTCATGATCTCATCCAAAAATAATAATTCCATTTATATTTTAATTTAATGCGTAGAACCGCCTTTTACACGTAGATGCGCTATGCTTCGGCCCATCCTCACAAACATGCTATATATCTCTCTATCTAACGCATAAGTGCACACACTTTATATACATCGACATTTCTCTTTCACACATGCTTACAATCTCTCGTGGGGTGTCGGGGTGTCTCACGCACACACTCCCTCTCTCTCTCTCTGACTACTATGTTCCACTCTTTTCACTAATCTTAGTTGGAAAACACTATTTCTCTCATGTGCATATATACACACGCATGGTCTATACTAGCCCTCTATACGCACATATATGTGCCTACGTGTCTCCCGCATGCATGTTATCTTTAGGCCTCTCTCGCACACATTGCCCCCCCAAGACACACCTCTCTATTAGTAGTTGGCAGATATGATTCCATCAGATCATTCGGTAGGATATCCCCGACTGTTAGGCTGGATGGTAATACGAGGCAAAGTTTTACCCAAGTCCGGACCCTTGTAGTTGAGGAAAAAGCCTACGCCTGCTACTATATATTAGTGTTAGGGGTGTGTACAAAGTACACATGAATACCAGGCATTGTGCGTGTGTGTATACTATCGAGAACTAGCCCCGAGGCTTCTATAACATACTCGGGGCCTAGGGTTACAAATCATATATAGTTGGCTTATCACCAGCGGGGATAGAGTCCTCCACGACTCTGGTAGCTTCGTGTTGTACGCCCAGTCCTCCACATGGATCTTCGTATAATGCGTCTCGGTCCAACCTATGTGGCTCAGGATGGAACCGACCCATGAGTCCTCATGTTGACCCACCACAACTAGAAATGATGTGCCCACCACACCACACATGCAATCGTCCACTAAGAAAATAAACATATACAATAGTACAATGTTATACATGAAAGTTAATTGCATGGTGCATCCAAAAATATTTGTTCTGCATTGTGAATGTTTATATCTTCTCCTAAAATATTAGTCACGGGAAAGAGAAACGAAGGGCATATCTCTCCTTGTCTCCACCGGACACCCCCTCTTTCTACACCACTTTCACGTACGCACACAAACTATCTCTCGGCCCTCTAAAAGTATGCATGCCCACGACACATTCACGCGTGACGGTCACTATATTTCAAGCGAAAGCACTATATCATCGGTGGACTTCAGAATATGCTCATTACGGTCACCGTATATATTCTCATGGTGATCATACGGTATCTAGCTCACGACACGTCTCCGTATTTTGTTGATGACACTGACGGACATTGTATTTGATGCGTGCTCCGTATTTTGTTGACGGCACTTATGGTCATTGCATTTGAAGCGAAAGCATGATATGGTCATTGGACTTCAGAATAAGCTCATCACGGTCAGCACATACATTTTGTGGTGCTAACCAACCTGTGGTTGGGCGGTTAGGAGGACAGTGGTTTCTCGAGCCCACCAGGGTTAAAGTCCCGGTGCTCGCATTTATCCTGGGTTAATTTTAGTATTTTTCCGGCAATGTGCGTTCAGTGGGAGGAGACGTTCCACTCAACTACGAGACACCTATGGTGACTTCGTAAAATCTCAAGATCATATGTTGGCTCACTCTCTCGAAGGTGCTCATAGGGGTAGGGTCTGCGTGTGTGCGCTTATAGCGATGAGTGTTTGCGCCTATATATGAGCGCTTGCGTCTGTACCGTGTTAAAAAAATACATGTCATGATTATACGGTCACCGGTTCACCCGTACAACACCGTATTTTGTTGATGACACAATCAATTGACCAGTCAAACGTTCCACATGGCGCAACTAGTGTTGCACCATCAGGGCGCGTAACCAGGGAGCACACCTGTCAGCGCGTATATGAAAGAAAGAAATGGTAGTTTGAGTCTGTACTGTGTTAGTAAAATACATTTTAGGGTGATCATACAGTCACTCGCTCACCATACAACTCTGTAATTTGTTGATGACACGATCAATTGACCAGTCAAACGGTCCACATTCAGCAGCGCACATTACCATAGGGCCCACACGTAAGCACGTACATGAAGGACAGAAATGGTAATAAATTAGTGGTCGGTGGGATTCGAAGTCGTGAGACCTCTGGTTGTCAGTCGCCGGCGGTGGGGGCGCGGTAATTGGGCGGTGGCGTGGGGAACGCCAGAGAAAAAGCTCGATGCGGGGGGGGGGGGCTAGAGGGATGGCCGGGGCGGCGGCCGACCGGGGGGGGGGGGTGTTTCGGGGCAGGCGGGGCAGCGCGGGCCGGCCGTGGGCGGCGGCGGCCGTTGGTTCGGCCGGCGGTGGCTAGCGGCTTAGGGGGTCGAGGTTGAAGATAAACTGCTGGCCCTTGATTTCGTATCCAACGGCTGGAAAATCTACTCACCAGAGATGAAAAAGTCTATCGACTGACATGTAGCCTCACCCTGTATGTACACTTGTACGCACGCAACACTCGCACGAACACACGCACGCATGCAACACTGACATGTACACATAACGAACACACACACGCATGCAGGCGTCCAAAACTGACACATACACATGCACTCACGAACACATGCACGTACGCACACATGCATGCAACACTGAAACGTACACATGCACGCCTGCATGCACACCGCTCATGACGCAAGGCACACGCTCAACCTATACGTGCATGCACCCTTTGTTAAGGACATGGATTGTTACGGGTATTAATCAATCTAATCCTTTTTTTTGCAAGGTTTAATCAATCTTATCTGTGATAAGTAGAACATTGATGTTTGCAGCGGTCTTTATGAATAAAACGGGATATCAATGTATATATGAAAAATTTAAAATTCTCTTACATTATATAGTAGGCTTATCTAGATGAAATAGATGACGTCACACTCAATGAACAATCATCGGTTTATGAAATGCTCGCTTCTAACCGCCCTGGCCCACCAAAAGTTCCTCTGCCGTGCGCTGCCTGTGTTGCATCACTGACATACAAGCCATGTACCGAAAGAGCCCACACGTCAATGGAAGAATGGTGCAGTGTCGTACGTCAGAGTCGAGGGAGCCACTCAATGCACGCCCGGCTGAACACGCCTCCTTGCCGCATTCAAACGCCTCCATGAAACCCATGTGGAAGCTGAGAAACCCACTCTGGACACACGTCCGTTCATGACCGGGCCGGCATTAAATGCAACGTCGGCCGAGCTCCTCCCGTCCACTGTCTATTTAATCTCATATTTAAATGAGGCCAAACGCCAGCCAAGAATCGCACCGCTCCGCCGCTCCCCTATATCCTCCTTCACCATTTTGTCCACTCTTACAATGGCTTACGAAGAGTAGTTATCCCGCATCCAAGCCGGCTGGGTGGCCCGCCGATCCCGCCAGATACGAGCTATGTAGCTTGCTGATCCACCTCCCTCCCCTCGCCCGATGGAGCCAGTTGTCGCCCCAATCCGGCGCGCGGCTCAGCAACTCACCGCTCCAGGCCAGCTTGACGAGGAGCGGCGCACGGGCGTCATCACTGCCGTCCGCGCCGCCGCCTCGTACCACGCCTCCTGTGTCTTTGACCGTGTCTCCTGTTTCTGTGGCCGAGACTCCCATGCCGGCGGCCGCGCCATGCAAACAGAGACAGAAGACGGGTGCGCGGAGAGCGACGAGTCGATGGCCAGCGCCTCCGTGTCCGCCACCATCATCGAGGAGAAGTAGAACACGGGAGGCCACCGCCGCTTGGGTCCCATGAAGGCCCCCGTGGAGGCGACGCCGGCATACACAACAGGTGTCTTGCCGGATCCTTTTGTTGCGAGGACCTTCGTCGACCTGCATGGGCTCCACGGAACCGGAGAAGCCCCCTTCCACCATCATATTTGGCATCAGCCAACCATATTAGTTGGGCAGCGGGGAAGGGAGCCGTCCTTTGCGCTTAAATATATACCTTCAGGGCTCCCGGCAGTCCGGTGATCATGCTGCCGGACATGAGGAACACAAATGGGTCGGCGGACGACCATTTAGGCCAGGTATTATATACCTGTGCTGTCCAGAACTAGCACCACTTAGTTGATTTGAATGTAATGAAATCCATCATTTTTGTATGAAAATCCGATATTTTATATGAATTCTGTCATTGTTCATGAGAAATATCGCCATGTTTGCATGAATTTCGTCCGGTTGGTTGAGTTGCTGTCAGAATGTGTGCGGCTACGGTTGGATGGCGTAATATGTGGGTCGCCGGTCGGTCCGCGGCCGGCTCGGGTGGCGTGGTGGGACAAAAAAAGCACAGCTCGTGCGAGCTCGTCTCCAACGTGCGCTGGAGGATGCATGAGCACCCGAGCCATTCCTCGTTCATCGGTCACAAAGGCACCGGTGGAGAAAAGGGTCGCCAGTATTTTGGCTACCCTAGGCAAAATCCAAACAGCCCCTCCCAGCAGATTCAAATCCCTCGTTCGCCGTGAAATTTTGCCATGTGTTGTTTTCATGGACTAGCAAGATGCTCGTGCATTGCACGGAACATCAAGATGCATTTTTTACAAAACACCTATTGTGATTGACCCATGAAGGAGTAATCCCATGTGTAAAAACTAATGATATCTCGAGAATTTTCTCGAAAAAATGGTATCTCAAGAATTTCATCGAAAAAATGATATCTAGAGAAAGATGAGAGATAAGGTGAGGAGAAGTGGGGTGTGGTGGTGACTGGTGGTCGGACTGGGCAGAGGCATGGGGATGGATTACGCATTATGTCTAGGTTTGTATCTCTCTCACACACACCCACATAGGTGGGGGACGTGCACGAAGAGAAGAGGTGCACACACGACGGACGTACTCCCGTCTCTTTCCCAGCCACACCCGCGCGGGTACACGGTGGAGCTTATTTATGTACGAAAAGGCAGCCCACGTGGCAATTTGACACGTGTACTGGTTGTCCACTTGATGGAGGATCGTCTACCACGGGTGAACAAGAAAATTGCGACTTGACGCGTCATATGGGGCCTACCTTAGAGGCAAGGTTCTATACACTTGATATGTGATACGTCTCCAACGTATCTATAATTTTTGATTGTTCCATGCTATTATATATTCTGTTATGGATGTTTAATGGGCTTATTTATACGCTTTTATATTATTTTTGGGACTAACCTATTAACTGGAGGCCCAGCCCAAATTGCTATTTTTTGCCTATTTCAGTGTTTCGCAGAAAAAGAATATCAAACGGAGTCCAAAAAGAATGAAACCTTCGGGAGCGTGATTTTTGGAACAAACATGATCCAGAGGACTTGGAGTGTACGTCAAGCAACCAACGAGGAAGCCATGAGTAGGGGTCGCGCCTACCCCCTGGACGCGCCCTCCACCCTTGTGACTCCACCGACCTACTTCTTCCTCCAATATATACCTACGTACCCTGAAAACATCAGAGAGCACCACGAAAACCTAATTCCCCCGCCGCAACCTTCTGTACCCATGAGATCCCATCTTGGGGCCATTTCCGACGCTTCGCCGGAGGGGGTATTGATCATGGAGGGCTTCTACATCAACACCATAGCCTCTCCGATGATGTGTGAATAGTTTACCTTAGACCTTCGGGTCCATAGTTATTAGCTAGATGGCTTCTTCTCTCCCTTTGGATCTCAATACAAAGTTCTCATCGATTCTCTTAGAGATCTATTCGATGTAATCTTCTTTTGCGGTGTGTTTGTCGAGATCCGATGAATTGTGGGTTTATGATCAAGATTATCTATGAACAACATTTGAATCTTCTCTAAACTCTTTT